>NW_027261141.1:70000-115000 GCF_045791955.1 Oncorhynchus clarkii lewisi | reverse complement strand
CGACTAACCGGTGCCCCCGCACAATGACTATGTACCGGTACCCCATGTATATAGCCTCCACATTGACTCTGTACCGGTACCCTCTGTATATAGCCTCCACATTGACTCTGTACCGGTACCCCCTGTATATAGCCTCCACATTGCCTCTGTGCCATAATACCCTGTATATAGTCTCCACATTGACTCTGTACCGGTACCCCCTGTATATAGCCTCCACATTGACTCTGTACCAGTACCCCCTGTATATAGTCTCCACATTGACTCTGTACCATAATACCCTGTATACAGTCTCCACATTGACTCTGTACCGGTACCCCCTGTATATAGCCTCCACATTGACTCTGTACCGGTACCCCCTGTATATAGCCTCCACATTGACTCTGTACCGGTACCCCCTGTATATAGCCTCTACATTGACTCTGTACCGGTACCCCCTATATATAGCCTCCACATTGACTCTGTACCGGTACCCCCTGTATATAGTCTCCACATTGACTCTGTACCGGTACCCCCTGTATATAGTCTCCACATTGACTCTGTACCGGTACCCCCTGTATATAGTCTCCACATTGACTCTGTACCGGTACCCCCTGTATATAGTCTCCACATTGACTCTGTACCGGTACCCCCTGTATATAGTCTCCACATTGACTCTGTACCGGTACCCCCTGTATATAGCCTCCACATTGACTCTGTACCGGTACCCCCTGTATATAGCCTCCACATTGACTCTGTACCAGTACCCCCTGTATATAGTCTCCACATTGACTCTGTACCGGTACCCCCTGTATATAGCCTCCACATTGACTCTGTACCGGTACCCCCTGTATATAGCCTCCACATTGACTCTGTACCGGTACCCCCTGTATATAGCCTCCACATTGACTCTGTACCGGTACCCCCTGTATATAGCCTCTACATTAACTCTGTACCGGTACCCCCTATATATAGCCTCCACATTGACTCTGTACCGGTACCCCCTGTATATAGCCTCCACATTGACTCTGTACCGGTACCCCCTGTATATAGTCTCGCTAATGTTATTTCACTGCTGTTCTTTAATTACTTGTTACTTTTATTTCTTTATTCTTATCCTTGTTTTTTGAACTGCATTGTTGGTTTTGTATTCGGCCCACGTGACTAATTGAACATTATTGGATTTTTTGATTTGATAACTAATGCACTTTATAGGAGAGAGTGCTATTTGAGATACTAGGAGTGTTTAGTGTTAATGCACTTTATAGGAGAGGGTGCTATTTGAGATGCTAGGAGTGTTTAGTTTTCATGTGGCGTTGTCTGATGCGATGTGGATGAGCAGGACAGGTCCTGCTATCTATTTGGGGATAGGGTTTCTCTCTCTCTGTCTGTCTCTCTCTCCCTGTATCTCTCTGTCTGTCTCTCTCTGTCTCTCTTTCTCTCTCTGTCTCTGTGTGTCTCTCTCTCTGCCTCTGTATCTCTCTCTGTCTGTCTGTCTGTCTGTCTGTCTGTCTGTCTGTCTGTCTGTCTGTCTGTCTGTCTGTCTGTCTGCCTGTCTGCCTGTCTGCCTGTCTGCCTGTCTGTCTGTCTGTCTGTCTGTCTGTCTGTCTGTCTGTCTGTCTGTCTGTCTGCCTGTCTGCCTGTCTGCCGGTCTGTCTGTCTGTCTGTCTGTCTGTCTGTCTCTCTCTCTGCCTCTGTATCTCTCTCTCTCTCTCTCTCGCTCCTTGGTTGGTGACAGAAGCACCATATCATCAGCAAACAGTAGACATTTGACTTCAGATTCAGAAAAATGCGTGTGTTTTTTGTCAATTTTAGCCGCACACTTGTTGTTTGTGTACATTGATTTTATAGTGTCGTATGTTTTACCCCCAACATCACTTTCCATCAGTTTGTATAGCAGACCCTCATGCCAAATTAAGTCAAAGGCTTTTTTGAAATCAACAAAGCATGAAAAGACTTGGTTGGTTTGTTTGGTTGTCAATTAGGGTGTGCAGGGTGAATACGTGGTCTGTTGTACGGTAATTTGGTAAAAGGCCAATTTGACATTTGCTCAGTACATTGTTTTCACTGAGGAAATGTACGAGTCTGCTGTTAATAATAATGCAGAGGATTTTCCCAAGTTTGCTGTTGACGCATATCCCACGGTAGTTATTGGGGTCAAATTTGTCTCCACTTTTGTGGATTGGGGTGATCAGTCCTTGTTTCCAAATATTGGGGAAGATGCCAGACCTGAGGATGATGTTTTAGTATAGCCAATTGGAATTTGTTGTCTGTATATTTGATCATTTCATTGAGGATACCATCAACACCACAGACTTTTTGGGTTGGAGGGTTTTTATTTTGTCCTGTAGTTCATTCAAGGTAATTGGAGAATCCAGTGGGTTCTGGTCGTCTTTAATAGTTGATTCTAAGATTTGTATTTGATCATGTTTATGTTTTTGCTCTTTGTTCTTTGTTATAGAGCCAAAACGATTGGAGAAGTGGTTTACCCATACATCTTTACCCACATAATAATGTGTGTTGTTGTTTGCTTAGTGTTTTCCAATTTTCCCAGAAGTGGTTTGAGTCTATGGATTCTCCAATTACATTGAGCTGATTTCTGACATTCTTTTTCCGTAGTGTATTTCTGTATTGTTTTAGTGATTCACCATAGTGAAGGCGTAGACTCAGGTCTCTATGTATTTGGTTGGACAGGTTTCTCAATTTCTTTCTTCGATTTTTGCATTCTTCATCAAACCATTTGTCATTGTTGTTCATTTTCTTCAGTTTTCTGTTTGAGATTTTTAGATTTGATAGGGAAGCTGAGAGGTCAAATATACTGTTAAGATTTTCTACTGCCAAGTTTACACCTTCACTATTACAGTGGAACGTTTTACCCAGGAAATTTTCTAAAAGGGATTGAATTTGTTGTTGCCTAATTGTTTTTTGGTAGTTTTCCAAAGTGCATTCCTTCCACCTATAGCATTTCTTAATGTTACTCAGTTCCTTTGGCTTTGATGCCTCATGGTTGAGTATTGCTCTGTTCAAGTAGACTGTGATTTTGCTGTGGTCTGATAGTGGTGTCAGTGGGCTGACTAAACACTTGAGGTGGGTGGGGGGGTGTTGTGGTCTGGATGTAGGTACTCTCTGCGTGGGTCCTCTATATGTAGGTCCAGGTGGGGGGGGTCCCGCAGGTCTGGGAGAGTGTATCGCTGGTCTGGGTGGGGTGCCTATTGATCTGTTGCTCCAGCAGTCTGATCCTCTCCTCTAGTGTTCTGCTCTTCTCCTGTTGTAGTTGTCTCACCACTGTCCAGAGTGCAGATATGTCTCTGTCCACCTCCAGCTCTCTGGGTCTGGTTAAGAGAGTGTTGTTGTGCTGGACTGTTGTCTGGGTCTGTGCTGACTGGAGTGTAATCACCTGCTGTTCCAGCTCCACCTGCCTTACCTCCAGCTGGGTAAATGTATCCTTCATTTCAATGAGGGAGTAGTACTCTGTGCTGGGAGGTTGACTTTCCGCTGGGGGTGGCTCGTCTGTGGGGTTATATAATGAAGAGGTTTGGTCTGACCCGCTCGGGGTGGCTCGTCTGTGGGGTTATATAATGAAGAGGTCTTGTCTGACCTGCTCAGGGTGGGGGTATCTTTCTCAAGGGAGAGCTTCTCCTGCTGGGCTAATTATTTGATTAGGTGAAAGTCCAGCTGAAACTGTTTGGGGTTACCCTGTACCATTACTTTTCCAGACTTATAGAGATTTATATTAGCTGACCCAGAGTCCTCGTTGTCAAGTATCCAGAGTTTCCACCCTTCGTTAACACCCCCTCAAAGGGGTAGTGTGCTAATATAGCACTGTGCCATTCCAGGGGATGGTTTGTGTGGAAGATGAGGTTGCTGATGTTCTTATCCGACCCCTCTCTGTCTCTCTCTCTCTCTCTCTCTCTCTCTCTGTGTCTCTCTCTCTCTAGTGCTGTTTGGCCAGTTTGTGGTGTTTCAGACGTTGGTGAGTGACGTTGTAGAAATCTACGACGGCCCGACTCCAGACTCTCCTGTCCTCTCGTCCATCTCCGGCTCTCACTCAGGTAGAGAACATCACATTTTCTCTTTACAGTGAATCTTATCATGACCTGACAGGACACACCTGAATAAAAAATGATAATCTCAATAACAAATCTCAATGTAAATAAAGGAATTTAAATATAATGTTCGTTGAGTTTTTAAAGTGATGGGTTTAACGAAAACGAAAAACCTCTCTCTTTTCTCCCGACACTGAAGGAGAGACTCTACCTTTAAGTTCTGGGAACAAAATCACCGTCAAGTTCACCACCGCGGGTCCAGAGACAGCCAAGGGATTCCACTTTGTTTATCAAGGCATGTTTTTCTATATTATCTGCTCTTTGATATGAAGATAGATGAACTGCCTTGCAGTTGCTACCTGCTATCTTGGCAGAGAGGAGAACATTTGGCAGCCCTTTTAAAAAAAAAACACTACGTCATATCACAGTGTCTTGATTAATCTGTCTCTCTGCCATACAAAGGACTAGTCAGTGGTGTTCCATTGAGTCAGTGCAGAGGATCGTTGAGCTGAGCAGAGCAGGGAAAAGACATGGGGGAAGATGCAGAGATTGACTGATGATCTGAGAGAGGATGTTTTGGTGGATCTCTGTGCCAATCCCATGTCTTCTCTCTGTCTTGCGCCCTCTATCTCTCTCTGCCTGCCTGCCTGTCTTCTCTGTGTCTGCCTGTCTCTCTCTCTTTCTTTCTCTCTTTCTCTCTCTCTCTCTCTCTTTCTCTCTCTCTCTCTCTCTCTCTCGCTCTCCCTCTCTCACACTGCTTGTCTTCTCTCCTCTCAGCTGTCCCCAGGACCAGTGCATCTCAGTGCAGCTCTGTGCCGGAGCCCAGGTTTGGGAAGCGGATAGGAAACGACTTTGGCATTGGCACGGTGGTGCTGTTTGAATGCAATCCAGGCTACGCTCTGCACGGCGCCACTGCCATCAGGTGTGAGGCCATCCCGAACACTGTGGCTCAGTGGAACGGCACTGAGCCCACCTGCGTAGGTAAGTAGACTGCGCCAACTCCTCACAGTCACAGACCTAGTTCCACCGACCCAAACCACACAGTCACAGACCTAGGGGTGCCTGGCGAAATTGGTTATTTCCACCTCATGAGTGGATGTACATTTTCCCAAATACGAATGGAATTGAGAATCATTGGATTGTCCCCCCCCACCCCCAAAAAAAAACATTATTCAATGCCTTAGACCCGAAGTAGTGACTATATTTCAGATGATAAAGTATTGCATTCGTGGCTTTGATGCTCCTCCATTGCACAGTGATAGTGTGCTATCCGTCTGTCCAAGGGAACACGTCGTTGTGCTGCCCAGTAATACTTCTTCATGTGAGGTCAACCCAGACCCTGCAGCTTTAAAAGGAGGAAGTGGAAAACAGTCCATTTGATCTAGAGGTCTTTCCCTTTCTAAATAAAGCTGGAGAGCAGACCGTTTCTTTTAGATGGAGCTTCTCTCTCTGAAAGGAAAACTTCAGCAATTTGGCAACGAAGCCCTAAATCTACTTCCCCAAGAGTCAGATGAACTCGTAGATCCCATCTTTAAAGGAATACTTCAGCAATTTGGCAATGAAGCCCTTTATCTACTTCCCCAAAGTCAGATGAACTCGTAGATCCCATCTTTAAAGGAATACTTCAGAAATTTGGCAATGAAGCCCTTTATCTACTTCCCCAAAGTCAGATGAACTCGTAGATCCCATCTTTAAAGGAATACTTCAGCAATTTGGCAATGAAGCCCTAAATCTACTTCCCCAAGAGTCAGATGAACTCGTAGATCCCATCTTTAAAGGAATACTTCAGCAATTTGGCAATGAAGCCCTTTATCTACTTCCCCAAAGTCAGATGAACTCGTAGATCCCATCTTTAAAGGAATACTTCAGAAATTTGGCAATGAAGCCCTTTATCTACTTCCCCAAAGTCAGATGAACTCGTAGATCCCATCTTTAAAGGAATACTTCAGCAATTTGGCAATGAAGCCCTAAATCTACTTCCCCAAGAGTCAGATGAACTCGTAGATCCCATCTTTAAAGGAATACTTCAGCAATTTGGCAATGAAGCCCTAAATCTACTTCCCCAAGAGTCAGATGAACTCGTAGATCCCATCTTTAAAGGAATACTTCAGCAATTTGGCAATGAAGCCCTCAATCTACTTCCTCAAGAGTCAGATGAACTCGTAGATCCCATCTTTAAAGGAATATTTCAGAAATTTGGCAATGAAGCCCTAAATCTACTTCCCCAAGAGTCAGATGAACTCGTAGATCCCATCTTTAAAGGAATACTTCAGCAATTTGGCAATGAAGCCCTAAATCTACTTCCTCAAGAGTCAGATGAACTCGTAGATCCCATCTTTAAAGGAATATTTCAGGAGTTTTATCTCCTTACCAAGAGTCAGATGAATTTGTGGATACCATCTGTATTTCTCTGTGTTCAGTATGAAGGAAGTTAGAGGTAGAAAAGTTGTGTTTTTCTGGAATCATACCTGGTTTCAGTTAACAGACTCCCACAGAGTAACTAGGAGGGGGATGGAATCAAACCTGGTTTCAGTTAACAGACTCCCACAGAGTAACTAGGAGGGGATGGAATCATACCTGGTTTTAGTTAACAGACTCCCACAGAGTAACTAGGAGGGGATGGAATCATACCTGGTTTTAGTTAACAGACTCCCACAGAGTAACTAGGAGGGGGATGGAATCAAACCTGGTTTCAGTTAACAGACTCCCACAGAGTAACTAGGAGGGGGATGGAATCAAACCTGGTTTCAGTTAACAGACTCCCACAGAGTAACTAGCAGGGGGATGGAATCAAACCTGGTTTTAGTTAACAGACTCCCACAGAGTAACTAGGAGGGGGATGGAATCATACCTGGTTTCAGTTAACAGACTCCCACAGAGTAACTAGGAGGGGGATGGAATCAAACCTGGTTTCAGTTAACAGACTCCCACAGAGTAACTAGGAGGGGGATGGAATCAAACCTGGTTTTAGTTAACAGACTCCCACAGAGTAACTAGGAGGGGGATGGAATCAAACCTGGTTTCAGTTAACAGACTCCCACAGAGTAACTAGGAGGGGGATGGAATCATACCTGGTTTCAGTTAACAGACTCCCACAGAGTAACTAGGAGGGGGATGGAATCAAACCTGGTTTCAGTTAACAGACTCCCACAGAGTAACTAGGAGGGGGATGGAATCAAACCTGGTTTTAGTTAACAGACTCCCACAGAGTAACTAGGAGGGGGATGGAATCAAACCTGGTTTCAGTTAACAGACTCCCACAGAGTAACTAGGAGGGGGATGGAATCAAACCTGGTTTTAGTTAACAGACTCCCACAGAGTAACTAGGAGGGGGATGGAATCATACCTGGTTTCAGTTAACAGACTCCCACAGAGTAACTAGGAGGGGGATGGAATCAAACCTGGTTTCAGTTAACAGACTCCCACAGAGTAACTAGGAGGGGGATGGAATCAAACCTGGTTTTAGTTAACAGACTCCCACAGAGTAACTAGGAGGGGGATGGAATCATACCTGGTTTCAGTTAACAGACTCCCACAGAGTAACTAGGAGGGGGATGGAATCAAACCTGGTTTCAGTTAAAAGACTCCCACAGAGTAACTAGGAGGGGGATGGAATCAAACCTGGTTTTAGTTAACAGACTCCCACAGAGTAACTAGGAGGGGGATGGAATCAAACCTGGTTTCAGTTAACAGACTCCCACAGAGTAACTAGGAGGGGGATGGAATCAAACCTGGTTTCAGTTAACAGACTCCCACAGAGTAACTAGGAGGGGATGGAATCATACCTGGTTTTAGTTAACAGACTCCCACAGAGTAACTAGGAGGGGGATGGAATCATACCTGGTTTTAGTTAGCAGACTCCCACAGAGTAGCTAGGAGGGGGATGGAATCATACCTGGTTTTAGTTAACAGACTCCCACAGAGTAACTAGGAGGGGGATGGAATCTAACCTGGTTTTAGTTAACAGACTCCCACAGAGTAGCTAGGAGGGGATGGAATCAATCCAAAGTGGCAGTGTACATGTTGTCCATGTGATGTGGACAACATGATTAACTAAACACAACAAACAACATTAAAATGTATCCGTGCTCTCAGACCTGCTCGTCTCCCATCCAGTATTACTGAAGCAGACGTGCTAGTCTCCAATCCAGTATTACTGAAGCAGACCTGCTAGTCTCCCATCCAGTATTACTGAAGCAGACCTGCTCGTATCCCATCCAGTATTACTGAAGCAGACCTGCTCGTATCCCATCCAGTATTACTGAAGCAGACCTGCTCGTATCCCATCCAGTATTACTGAAGCAGACCTGTTCGTATCCCATCCAGTATTACTGAAGCAGACGTGCTAGTCTCCAATCCAGTATTACTGAAGCAGACCTGCTAGTCTCCCATCCAGTATTACTGAAGCAGACCTGCTCATATCCCATCCAGTATTACTGAAGCAGACCTGCTCGTATCCCATCCAGTATTACTGAAGCAGACCTGCTCATATCCCATCCAGTATTACTGAAGCAGACCTGCTCGTCTCCCATCCAGTATTACTGAAGCAGACGTGCTCGTATCCCATCCAGTATTACTGAAGCAGACGTGCTAGTCTCCCATCCAGTATTACTGAAGCAGACCTGCTCGTATCCCATCCAGTATTACTGAAGCAGACCTGCTAGTCTCCCATCCAGTATTACTGAAGCAGACCTGCTCGTATCCCATCCAGTATTACTGAAGCAGACCTGCTCGTATCCCATCCAGTATTACTGAAGCAGACGTGCTAGTCTCCAATCCAGTATTACTGAAGCAGACCTGCTCGTATCCCATCCAGTATTACTGAAGCAGACCTGCTCGTATCCCATCCAGTATTACTGAAGCAGACGTGCTAGTCTCCAATCCAGTATTACTGAAGCAGACCTGCTCGTATCCCATCCAGTATTACTGAAGCAGACCTGCTAGTCTCCCATCCAGTATTACTGAAGCAGACCTGCTCATATCCCATCCAGTATTACTGAAGCAGACCTGCTCGTATCCCATCCAGTATTACTGAAGCAGACCTGCTAGTCTCCCATCCAGTATTACTGAAGCAGACCTGCTCGTATCCCATCCAGTATTACTGAAGCAGACCTGCTCGTATCCCATCCAGTATTACTGAAGCAGACCTGCTAGTCTCCCATCCAGTATTACTGAAGCAGACCTGCTCGTATCCTATCCAGTATTACTGAAGCAGACCTGCTCGTATCCCATCCAGTATTACTGAAGCAGACGTGCTAGTCTCCCATCCAGTATTACTGAAGCAGACCTGCTCGTATCCCATCCAGTATTACTGAAGCAGACCTGCTCGTATCCCATCCAGTATTACTGAAGCAGACCTGCTCGTATCCCATTCAGTATTACTGAAGCAGACGTGCTAGTCTCCCATCCAGTATTACTGAAGCAGACCAGCTCGTATCCCATCCAGTATTACTGAAGCAGACCTGCCCCTATCCCATCATGTATTACTGAAGCAGACCTGCTTGTTTCCCATCCAGTATTTTTGAAGCAGACCTGCTTGTCTCCTATCTGGTGTATTCCTGAAGCAGACCTGCTTGTCTCCTATCTGGTATATTCCTGAAGCAGACCTGCTTGTCTCCTATCTGGTGTATTCCTGAAGCAGACCTGCTTGTCTCCTATCTGGTGTATTCCTGAAGCAGACCTGCTTGTCTCCTATCCAGTATTCCTGAAACAGACCTGCTTGTCTCCTATCTAGTATTCCTGAAGCAGACCTGCTTGTCTCCCATCTAGTATTCCTGAAGCAGACCTGCTTGTCTCCTATCCAGTATTCCTGAAGCAGACCTGCTTGTCTCCTATCCAGTATTCCTGAAGCAGACCTGCTTGTCTCCTATCTGGTGTATTCCTGAAGCAGACCTGCTTGTCTCCTATCTGGTGTATTCCTGAAGCAGACCTGCTTGTCTCCTATCTGGTGTATTCCTGAAGCAGACCTGCTTGTCTCCTATCCAGTATTCCTGAAGCAGACCTGCTTGTCTCCTATCTAGTATTCCTGAAGCAGACCTGCTTGTCTCCCATCTAGTATTCCTGAAGCAGTGGTTGAGTGGTTGAAAAATGAGTTTTAATGATTCCAACCTAAGTGTATGTAGACTTCGACTTCAACTGTACATATACACTAGGATACAAAAACACAATCATGGTATGCACAAATAAAACATCACAATTCACCCAGAAAAAAAACTGTTTCATTCATCCACAAATAAATCCACAATCAATACTTTAAATTGACCAAACGACACCAGAACATCAATCGGTATCAATTTGGAATCTGTCGTCCCAGAACTGTCCCAGGGTCTGTTTTTAACTGTGGACATGTTTTCCATCGTCTCCAGGGACGACTGGACACCCTTCATTTCAAGCCCTGGATGGGAATTATTTTATAGGCTACCAAGGGTAGCCAATCATCCTCCAGGAGAGCCTTAAAGGGGCAGTGTTGTATTTTGAGACAGGAGGTATGAAAGAAGCCAATAAGGCAGAGAGTATAGCCTACATTTCTGTCTGATTCTCCACGGTAAAAAGATAGTAATGCATGTTATTGTGTAACGTGGTTCCTTGCATCCTACAATTATGTAAAAAAAAGGACAAGTACCTAAATAAGTGAATATCAAACCCTCATTACAAACTGGCTATAGGTTCATACATATGAATGCACTTCCACCTGTACTCGTGTTAACATTCATCTCTTCATTGAAGGTTTAACATGTCATCTGTCCAAGGATGTGAGACAAGACGTGCTGAAGGGTGCCTACAGGGATGAAGGCTGCACCCTATTCCCTATTAAGTGCACTAAGTGACGTAAGGGCTCTGTTCAAACGTAGTGCACTACAGATTAGAGCTGGGCGATATCGACAAAAATTATTAATTTTTTTAAATCCGTTATTTTACCAGGTAAGTTGACTGAGAACACGTTCTCATTTACAGCAACGACCTGGGGAATAGTTACAGGGGAGAGGAGGGGGATGAATGAGACAATTGTAAACTGGGGATTATTAGGTGACAGTGATGGTTTGAGGGCCAGATTGGGAATTTAGCCAGGACACCGGGGTTAACACCCCTTCTCTTATGATAAGTGCCATGGGATCTTTAATGACCTCAGAGAGTCAGGACACCCGTTTATTGTCCCATCTGAAAGACAGCACCCTACACGGGGCAGTGTCCCCAATCACTGCCCTGCGGTATTGGGATAATGTTTTTAGACCAGAGAAAAGAGTACCTCCTACTGGCCCTCCAGCACCACTTCCAGCAGCATCTGGTCTCCCATTCAGGAACTGACCAGGACCAACCCTACTTAGCTTCAGAAGCAAGCCAGCAGTGGTATGCAGAGTGGTATGCTGCTGGCATATTGTGATAAATGGACTGAATTATAACAATAACAATAAATGGAATGATAAATTAATAACTTATATGTGCAGCATAGTTATGTTTGATATTACCCATATCATTTCTACTACTCTGAATGTTGTAGCTATCAATTGTCCCATTGACAATCACACATTAGCAAATGTATTTCATTTCAAAACTGAACATTTCTCTAGTAAAACCCTGTAGGTTGTTTATCGTAAAATGAAGGACATATCAACAAATGTCCACGATAAGTGGTCGGTTTGGTCGGTGGCAATCACTGTTGGTTTATAGTCCCAGCTCTACACAGATGCAGGAGCTTAATTTGACCCCGTTTCTCACAGCAGGAAAATAATCCTGCAGCAACAGGAAATGTTTAATTATTATATGGATTATAATGAATTCACTTTTTTTTTTGTAGGGGTTTGATAAAGTCTAAATGTTTTAAGTGGAAATTACAAACTTTATAAACCTTTTAGAATCTAGAATGCACTCACATTTCTTGCAACACCAGGAGGATCAAATTAAGATCCTACACCTGTATGTAGGGAATAGGGTTCCATTTGGGATGCAGGTATATAGTGATTATCAAATCAAATCAAATCAAATCAAATTTTATTTGGTCACATACACACGGTTAACAGATGTTAATGTGAGTGTAGCGAAAGGCTTGTGCTTCTAGTTCCGACAATGCAGTAATAACCAACGAGTAATCTAACCTAACTATTCCAAAACTACTACCTTATACACAAATCAAATCAAATCAAATCAAATTTTATTTGTCACATACACATGGTTAGCAGATGTTAATGCGAGTGTAGCGAAATGCTTGTTCTTCTAGTTCCGACAATGCAGTAATAACAAGTAATCTAACTAACAATTCCAAAACTACTGTCTTGTACACAGTGTAAGGGGATAAAGAATATGTACATAAGGATATATGAATGAGTGATGGTACAGAGCAGCATAGGCAAGATACAGTAGATGGTATCGAGTACAGTATGTATAAATGAGATGAGTATGTAAACTGTTATGGTGAGTGAATGAGGACCCAAAAGCGAACTAACTTAAACAGAGCTTCTTTAATAACCAAACATAGGTAGGCTCAGATAGACCGGCAGATTCCGACAGGACAGGACAAGGTTACAGCAAACATGACGATAGTCTGGCTCAGGCATGAAACACAAACAAGAATCCGACAAGGACAGGAACAGAAACAGAGAGAGATATAGGGACCTAATCAGAGGGAAAAAGGGAACAGGTGGGAAACGGGGTGAATGGGTAGTTAGAGGAGACAAGGAACAGCTGGGAGAAAGCGGGGGAGAAAAGGTAACCTAACAACGACCAGCAGAGGGAGACAGGGTGAAGGGAAAGGACAGAGACAAGACACAACATGACAGTACCCCCCCACTCACCGAGCGCCTCCTGGCGCACTCGAGGAGGAAACCTGGCGGCAACGGAGGAAATCCTCGATCAGCGCACGGTCCAGCACGTCCCGAGAGGGAACCCAACTCCTCTCCTCAGGACCGTACCCCTCCCAATCGACAAGGTACTGGTGACCACGGCCCCGAGGACGCATGTCCAAAATCCTGCGGACCCTGTAGATGGGTGCGCCCTCGACAAGGATGGGGGGGGGGGGGGGGGGAAGACGAGCGGGGGCGCGAAGAACGGGCTTAATACAGGAGACATGGAAGACCGGGTGGACGCGACGAAGGTATCGCGGAAGAAGAAGTCGAACTGCGACAGGATTAATGACCCGAGAAATACGGAACGGACCAATGAACCGCGGGGTCAACTTGCGAGAAGCCGTCTTAAGGGGAAGGTTCTGAGTGGAGAGCCAAACTCTCTGACCGCGACAATATCTAGGACTCTTAGTTCTACGCTTATTAGCAGCCCTCACAGTCTGCGCCCTATAACGGCAAAGTGCAGACCTGACCCTCTTCCAGGTGCGCTCGCAACGTTGGACAAAAGCCTGAGCGGAGGGGACGCTGGACTCGGCGAACTGAGATGAGAACAGCGGAGGCTGGTACCCGAGGCTACTCTGAAAAGGAGATAGCCCGGTCGCAGACGAAGGAAGCGAGTTGTGGGCGTATTCTGCCCAGGGGAGCTGTTCTGACCAAGACGCAGGGTTGCGAAAAGAAAGACTGCGTAAGATGCGACCAATAGTCTGATTGGCCCGTTCTGCTTGACCGTTAGACTGGGGGTGAAAGCCGGAAGAGAGACTGACGGAAGCCCCAATCAAACGGCAAAACTCCCTCCAAAATTGAGACGTGAATTGCGGACCTCTGTCCGAAACGACGTCTGACGGAAGGCCATGAATTCTGAAAACATTCTCGATGATGATTTGTGCCGTCTCTTTAGCAGAAGGAAGCTTAGCAAGGGGAATGAAATGAGCCGCCTTAGAGAACCTATCGACAACCGTAAGAATAACAGTCTTCCCCGCTGACGAAGGCAGTCCGGTGACAAAATCTAAGGCGATGTGAGACCACGGTCGAGAGGGGATAGGAAGCGGCCTGAGACGGCCGGCAGGAGGAGAGTTACCGGACTTAGTCTGCGCGCAGACCGAACAAGCAGCCACGAAACGACGCGTGTCATGCTCCCGGGTGGGCCACCAAAAACGCTGGCGAATGGAAGCAAGCGTACCCCGAACGCCAGGGTGGCCGGCTAACTTGGCAGAGTGAGCCCACTGAAGAACGGCCAGACGAGTAGGAACGGGAACGAAAAGAAGGTTCCTAGGACAAGCGCGCGGCGACGGAGTGTGAGTGAGCGCTTGTTTTACCTGCCTCTCAATTCCCCAGACAGTCAACCCGACAACACGCCCCTCAGGGAGAATCCCCTCGGGGTCAGTGGAGGCTACTGAAGAACTGAAGAGACGAGACAAAGCATCAGGCTTGGTGTTCTTAGAGCCCGGACGATAAGAAATCACGAACTCGAAACGAGCGAAAAACAGCGCCCAACGCGCCTGACGCGCATTAAGTCGTTTGGCAGAACGGATGTACTCAAGGTTCCTATGGTCAGTCCAAACGACAAAAGGAACGGTCGCCCCCTCCAACCACTGTCGCCATTCGCCTAGGGCTAACCGGATGGCGAGCAGTTCGCGGTTACCTACATCATAGTTACGTTCCGACGGCGACAGGCGATGAGAAAAATACGCGCATGGGTGGACCTTGTCGTCAGAGAGGGAGCGCTGAGAAAGAATGGCTCCCACGCCCACCTCTGACGCGTCAACCTCGACAACGAACTGTCTAGAGACGTCAGGTGTAACAAGGATAGGAGCGGATGTAAAACGATTCTTGAGGAGATCAAAAGCTCCCTGGGCGGAAACGGACCACTTAAAGCACGTCTTGACAGAAGTAAGGGCTGTGAGAGGAGCGGCCACCTGACCGAAATTACGGATGAAACGACGATAGAAGTTCGCGAAGCCGAGAAAGCGCTGCAGCTCGACGCGTGACTTAGGGACGGGCCAATCAATGACAGCTTGGACTTTAGCGGGATCCATCTTAATGCCTTCAGCGGAAATAACAGAACCGAGAAATGTGACGGAGGAGGCATGAAAAGTGCACTTCTCAGCCTTCACAAAAAGACAATTCTCTAAAAGGCGCTGGAGGACACGTCGAACGTGCTGAACATGAATCTGGAGTGACGGTGAAAAAATCAGGATATCGTCAAGGTAAACGAAAACAAAGATGTTCAGCATGTCTCTCAGGACATCATTGACTAATGCCTGAAAGACAGCTGGAGCGTTAGCGAGGCCGAAAGGAAGAACCCGGTATTCAAAGTGCCCTAACGGAGTGTTAAACGCCGTCTTCCACTCGTCCCCCTCCCTGATGCGCACGAGATGGTAAGCGTTACGAAGGTCCAACTTAGTGAAAAACCTGGCTCCCTGCAGGATCTCGAAGGCTGAAGACATAAGAGGAAGCGGATAACGATTCTTAACTGTTATGTCATTCAGCCCTCGATAATCTATGCAGGGGCGCAGAGACCCGTCCTTCTTCTTGACAAAAAAAAACCCCGCTCCGGCGGGAGAGGAGGAGGGGACTATGGTACCGGCGTCAAGAGCTACAGACAAATAATCCTCGAGAGCCTTACGTTCGGGAGCCGACAGAGAGTATAGTCTACCCCGGGGGGGAGTGGTTCCCGGAAGGAGATCAATACTACAATCATACGACCGGTGTGGAGGAAGAGAGGTGGCCCTGGACCGACTGAACACCGTGCGCAGATCGTGATATTCCTCCGGCACCCCTGTCAAATCACCAGGCTCCTCCTGTGAAGAAGAGACAGAGGAAACAGGAGGGATAGCAGACATTAAACATTTCACATGACAAGAGACGTTCCAGGAGAGGATAGAATTACTAGACCAATTAATGGAAGGATTATGACAAACTAGCCAGGGATGGCCCAAAACAACAGGTGTAAAAGGTGAACGAAAAATCAAAAAAGAAATGGTTTCGCTATGATTACCAGAAACAGTGAGGGTTAAAGGTAGCGTCTCACGCTGAATCCTGGGGAGAGGACTACCATCCAGGGCGAACAAGGCCGTGGACTCCCTTAACTGTCTGAGAGGAATGTCATGTTCCCGAGCCCAGGTCTCGTCCATAAAACAGCCCTCCGCCCCAGAGTCTATTAAGGCACTGCAGGAAGCTGACGAACCGGTCCAGCGTAGATGGACCGACAAGGTAGTGCAGGATCTTGAAGGAGAGACAGGAGTAGTAGCGCTCACCAGTAGCCCTCCGCTTACTGATGAGCTCTGGCTTTTACTGGACATGAAGTGACAAAATGACCAGCAGAACCGCAATAGAGACAGAGGCGGTTGGTGATTCTCCGTTCCCTCTCCTTAGTCGAGATGCGGATACCTCCCAGCTGCATAGGCTCAGCTCCCGAGCCGGCAGAGGAAGATGGTAGTGATGCGGAGAGGGGGGCAACGGAGAACGCGAGCTCCTTTCCACGAGCTCGGTGACGCAGATCAACCCGTCGCTCAATGCGAATAGCGAGTTCAATCAGGGAATCCACGCTGGAAGGGACCTCCCGGGAGAGAATCTCATCCTTTACCTCTGCGCGGAGACCCTCCAGAAAAAGAGCGAGCAAAGCCGGCTCGTTCCAGCCACTGGAGGCAGCAAGAGTGCGAAACTCAATAGAGTAGTCTGTTATGGATCGATTACCTTGACATAGGGAAGACAGGGCCCTGGAAGCCTCCTCCCCAAAAACAGATCGATCAAAAACCCGTATCATCTCCTCCTTAAAGTCCTGATACTGGTTAGTACACTCAGCCCTTGCCTCCCAGATTGCCGTGCCCCACTCACGAGCCCGTCCAATAAGGAGAGATATGACGTAGGCGACACGAGCAGTGCTCCTGGAGTAAGTGTTGGGCTGGAGAGAAAACACAATATCACACTGGGTGAGGAACGAGCGGCATTCAGTGGGCTCCCCAGAGTAACACGGCGGGTTATTGATTCTGGGCTCCGGAGATTCGAAAGCCCTGGAAGTGGCCGGTGGATCGAGGCGGAGATGGTGAACCTGTTCTGTGAGGTTGGAGACTTGGGTGGCCAGGGTCTCAACGGCATGTCGAGCAGCAGACACTTCCTGCTCGTGTCTGCCTAGCATCGCTCCCTGGATCCCGACGGCTGAGTGGAGAGGATCCGAAGTCGCTGGGTCCATTCTTGGTCGGATTCTTCTGTTATGGTGAGTGAATGAGGACCCAAAAGCGAACTAACTTAAACAGAGCTTCTTTAATAACCAAACATAGGTAGGCTCAGATAGACCGGCAGATTCCGACAGGACAGGACAAGGTTACAGCAAACATGACGATAGTCTGGCTCAGGCATGAAACACAAACAAGAATCCGACAAGGACAGGAACAGAAACAGAGAGAGATATAGGGACCTAATCAGAGGGAAAAAGGGAACAGGTGGGAAACGGGGTGAATGGGTAGTTAGAGGAGACAAGGAACAGCTGGGAGAAAGCGGGGGAGAAAAGGTAACCTAACAACGACCAGCAGAGGGAGACAGGGTGAAGGGAAAGGACAGAGACAAGACACAACATGACATAAACAAAGTGGCATAGTTTAAAGTGGCTAGTGATACATGTATTACATAAGGATACAGTCGATGATATAGAGTACAGTATATACGTATGCATATGAGATGAATAATGTAGGGTAAGTAACATTATATAAGGTAGCATTGTTTAAAGTGGCTAGTGATATATTTACATCATTTCCCATCAATTCCCATTATTAAAGTGGCTGGAGTTGAGTCAGTGTCAGTGTGTGTGTTGGCAGCAGCCACTCAGTGTTAGTGGTGGCTGTTTAACAGTCTGATGGCCTTGAGATAGAAGCTGTTTTTCAGTCTCTCGGTCCCAGCTTTGATGCACCTGTACTGACCTCGCCTTCTGGATGATAGCGGGGTGAACAGGCAGTGGCTCGGGTGGTTGATGTCCTTGATGATCTTTATGGCCTTCCTGTGACATCGGGTGGTGTAGGTGTCCTGGAGGGCAGGTAGTTTGCCCCCGGTGATGCGTTGTGCAGACCTACTACCCTCTGGAGAGCCTTACGGTTGAGGGCGGTGCAGTTGCCATACCAGGCGGTGATACAGCCCACCAGGATGCTCTCGATTGTGCATCTGTAGAAGTTTGTGAGTGCTTTTGGTGACAAGCCGAATTTCTTCAGCCTCCTGAGGTTGAAGAGGCGCTGCTGCGCCTTCTTCACGATGCTGTCTGTGTGAGTGGACCAATTCAGTTTGTCTGTGATGTGTATGCCGAGGAACTTAAAACTTGCTACCCTCTCCACTACTGTTCCATCGATGTGGATAGGGGGGTGTTCCCTCTGCTGTTTCCTGAAGTCCACAATCATCTCCTTAGTTTTGTTGACGTTGAGTGTGAGGTTATTTTCCTGACACCACACTCCGAGGGCCCTCACCTCCTCCCTGTAGGCCGTCTCGTCGTTGTTGGTAATCAAGCCTACCACTGTTGTGTCGTCCGCAAACTTGATGATTGAGTTGGAGGCGTGCGTGGCCACGCAGTCGTGGGTGAACAGGGAGTACAGGAGAGGGCTCAGAACGCACCCTTGTGGGGCCCCAGTGTTGAGGATCAGCGGGGAGGAGATGTTGTTGCCTACCCTCACCACCTGGGGGCGGCCCGTCAGGAAGTCCAGTACCCAGTTGCACAGGGCGGGGTCGAGACCCAGGGTCTCGAGCTTGATGACGAGCTTGGAGGGTACTATGGTGTTGAATGCCGAGCTGTAGTCGATGAACAGCATTCTCACATAGGTATTCCTCTTGTCCAGATGGGTTAGGGCAGTGTGCAGTGTGGTTGAGATTGCATCGTCTGTGGACCTATTTGGGCGGTAAGCAAATTGGAGTGGGTCTAGGGTGTCAGGTAGGGTGGAGGTGATATGGTCCTTGACTAGTCTCTCAAAGCACTTCATGATGACGGATGTGAGTGCTACGGGGCGGTAGTCGTTTAGCTCAGTTACCTTAGCTTTCTTGGGAACAGGAACAATGGTGGCCCTCTTGAAGCATGTGGGAACAGCAGACTGGTATAGGGATTGATTGAATATGTCCGTAAACACACCAGCCAGCTGGTCTGCGCATGCTCTGAGGGCGCGGCTGGGGATGCCGTCTGGGCCTGCAGCCTTGCGAGGGTTAACACGTTTAAACGTCTTACTCACCTCGGCTGCAGTGAAGGAGAGACCGCATGTTTTCGTTGCAGGCCGTGTCAGTGGCACTGTATTGTCCTCAAAGCGGGCAAAAAAGTTATTTAGTCTGCCTGGGAGCAAGACATCCTGGTCCGTGACTGGGCTGGATTTCTTCCTGTAGTCCGTGATTGACTGTAGACCCTGCCACATGCCTCTTGTGTCTGAGCCGTTGAATTGAGATTCTACTTTGTCTCTGTACTGGCGCTTAGCTTGTTTGATAGCCTTGCGGAGGGAATAGCTGCACTGTTTGTATTCGGTCATGTTACCAGACACCTTGCCCTGATTAAAAGCAGTGGTTTGCGCTTTCAGTTTCACACGAATGCTGCCATCAATCCACGGTTTCTGGTTAGGGAATGTTTTAATCGTTGCTATGGGAACGACATCTTCAACGCACGTTCTAATGAACTCGCACACCGAATCAGCGTATTCGTCAATGTTGTTATCTGACGCAATACGAAACATCTCCCAGTCCACGTGATGGAAGCAGTCTTGGAGTGTGGAGTCAGCTTGGTCGGACCAGCGTTGGACAGACCTCAGCGTGGGAGCCTCTTGTTTTAGTTTCTGTCTGTAGGCAGGGATCAACAAAATGGAGTCGTGGTCAGCTTTTCCGAAAGGGGGGCGGGGCAGGGCCTTATATGCGTCGCGGAAGTTAGAGTAACAATGATCCAAGGTCTTTCCTCCCCTGGTTGCGCAATCAATATGCTGATAAAATTTGGGGAGTCTTGTTTTCAGATTAGCCTTGTTAAAATCCCCAGCTACAATGAATGCAGCCTCCGGATAAATCGTTTCCAGTTTGCAGAGAGTTAAATAAAGTTCGTTCAGAGCCATCGATGTGTCTGCTTGGGGGGGGATATATACGGCTGTGATTATAATCGAAGATAATTCTCTTGGTAGATAACACACAAGTGTAAGGGGATAAAGAATATGTACATAAAGATATATGAATGAGTGATGGTACAGAGCGGCATAGGCAAGATGCAGTAGATGGTATCGAGTACAGTATATACATATGAGATGAGTATGTAAACAAAGTGGCATAGTTAAAGTGGCTAGTGATACATGTATCACATAAAGATGCAGTAGATGATATAGAGTACAGTATATACGTATACATATGAGATAAATAATGTAGGGTATGTAAACATTATATTAAGTAGCATTGTTATGGCAGAGATTGAGAGTTGTATGTAGCACAGGAAGAGACAGGCATCATCACCAAGTCTGCTTCACCTGAGGAGTGAGGAGATGAATAGCGAAGTCGCTTTCTGTGAATTTGTCACGGCGTCTGTCTCTGTGTGGGAGTAGTGAAGAGGACATCATCTGTAAAATATTGATGAGTTTGAAATTGCAGTGAACTGGATTAGGGGCCAATAATTAGATATGTGAGCTCCTACATGCAGCATGGCTCAACGACACACTGAGGCAGGAGAAATCATGTTGTGGGTTTATATACTGTCCTCTGTACAGTCCTGACTGGTTGGTGTGGTAGATACAGGCTGTAGACAACTCAGTGGTTGTCTGTAGACTACCCCTGATCGTCCTTGGTGTGGTAGATACAGGCAGTAGACAACTCAGTGGTTGTCTGTAGACTACCCCTGATCGTCCTTGGTGTGGTAGATACAGGCTGGTTGTCTGTAGACTACCACTGTTCGTCCTTGGTGTGGTAGATACAGGCTGGTTGTCTGTTGACTACCCCTGTTCATCCTTGGTGTGGTAGATACAAGCTGGTTGTCTGTAGACTAACCCTGGTCGTCCTTGGTGTGGTAGATACAGGCAGTAGACAACTCAGTGGTTGTCTGTAGACTACCCCTGATCGTCCTTGGTGTGGTAGATACAGGCTGGTTGTCTGTAGACTACCACTGTTCGTCCTTGGTGTGGTAGATACAGGCTGGTTGTCTGTTGACTACCCCTGTTCATCCTTGGTATGTTAGATACAGGCTGGTTGTCTGTAGACTACCCCTGTTCGTCCTTGGTGTGGTAGATACAGGCTGGTCGTCTGTAGACTACCACTGTTCGTCCTTGGTATGGTAGATACAGGCTGGTTGTCTGTAGACTACCCCTGTTCGTCCTTGGTGTGGTAGATACAGGCTAGTTGTCTGTAGACTACCTCTGTTCGTCCTTGGCAGACAGGCATCAGGTTGTTTATGACTGAAGGAGGCATCTCAAACAGCACCCTATTCCCTATGTAGTGCACTGCTTCTGACCAGAGCCCTTTGAGTTTCCCTGTGGCTTGCCCTGTGAGTTTCCCTATGAGTTTCCCTGTGGGTTTCCCCTGAGGGTTTCCCTATGAGTTTCCCTATGAGTTTCCCTGTGGGTTTCCCTGTGAGTTTCCCTGTGGGTTTCCCTGTGGCTTTCCCTGTGAGTTTCCCTATGAGTTTCCCTGTGGGTTTCCCTATGGGTTTCCCTGTGGGTTTCCCTGTGAGTTTCCCTATGAGTTTCCCTGTGAGTTTCCCTATGGGTTTCACTGTGAGTTTCCCTATGAGTTTCCCTGTGGGTTTCCCTATGGGTTTCCCTGTGGGTTTCCCTGTGAGTTTCCCTATGAGTTTCCCTGTGAGTTTCCCTATGGGTTTCACTGTGAGTTTCCCTATGAGTTTCCCTGTGGGTTTCCCTATGGGTTTCCCTGTGGGTTTCCCTGTGAGTTTCCCTATGGGTTTCCCTGTGAGTTTCCCTATGGGTTTCCCTGTGAGTTTCCCTGTAGGTTTCCCTGTAGGTTTCCCTGTAGGTTTCCCTATTGGTTTCCCTGTGGGTTTCCCTGTAGGTTTCCCTGTGAGTTTCCCTGTGGGTTTCCCTGTAGGTTTCCCTGTGAGTTTCCCTGTGAGTTTCCCTGTGAGTTTCCCTGTAGGTTTCCCTGTAGGTTTCCCTGTAGGTTTCCCTGTAGGTTTCCCTATGGGTTTCCCTGTGAGTTTCCCTGTAGGTTTCCCTGTAGGTTTCCCTGTAGGTTTCCCTATGGGTTTCCCTGTGGGTTTCCCTGTAGGTTTCCCTATGGGTTTCCCTGTGAGTTTCCCTATGGGTTTTGGCAGCTCTGCTCTCCACTGAGGTTAGCTGGTGAATACAACAGCAGGCAAACATTCAACCAGGCAGTATTGACCTCCTACACAGGGATCAACCAGGCAGTTTTGACCTCCTACACAGGGATCAACCAGGCAGTGTTGACCTCCTACACAGGGATCAACCAGGCAGTATTGACCTCCTACACAGGGATCAACCAGGCAGTATTGACCTCCTACACAGGGAAACAAAAGATACACCTTGTTTATCTCCTCTCTTATCCTGGATCTGATGGAAGAGTAATTTCTATTCAGGGAACATTCCCATGACATCGTCACGTGTTCCGTTGTTGAGTCATTTCTATTCAGGGAACATTCCCGTGACATCGTCACGTGTTCCATTGTTGAGTCATTTCTATTCAGGGAACATTCCCATGACATCGTCACGTGTTCCATTGTTGAGTCATTTCTATTCAGGGAACATTCCCGTGACATCGTCACGTGTTCCATTGTTGAGTCATTTCTATTCAGGGAACATTCCCATGACATCGTCACGTGTTCCATTGTTGAGTCATTTCTATTCAGGGAACATTCCCGTGACATCGTCACGTGTTCCATTGTTGAGTCATTTCTATTCAGGGAACATTCCCGTGACATCGTCACGTGTTCCATTGTTGAGTCATTTCTATTCAGGGAACATTCCCATGACATCATCACGTGTTCCGTTGTTGAGTCATTTCTATTCAGGGAACATTCCCGTGACATCGTCACGTGTTCCGTTGTTGAAAGGAGAGTATATGTAAAACGTCATCATCATTAGTCCCTGTTATTCTGATACATGTCATGAAATGAAATGAGTCAGCAACTGGTGACAATAGACAACAGAACAACAGCCAGGATTTGAGTTGTCTCTCTAAAGCAACACGTTGTGTCCTTTCAGATGAAAAAAGTAGTGTATATCGTTTTTTTGTTTTTTATTCCGTGGCTGATGGATGTCTGTTCCGTTTGAACTACACGAGGCCTTACAGCTGTCCGTAATGTAACGTGCAGTAGAGGACTTTCCAAATATTCATGTAGACGTGGTACCTGACATGCTTTGATCTCTGCTGTGAAGTATATTTCTACGTTCCTGTATCCACACTAGCAAATCACTTTGAATGTCCAATACATTGCAGTGTGGATAATCGGAGAGCCTACGGCTTGGAATCGGTTATGATCCTATGAGGTTTATAATGAAACCCCTGGGACCAGCAGGAGGTCTACAGTAGTTGGTTGTTGGTCCTATGAGGTTTATAATGAAACCTCTGGGACCAGCAGGAGATCTACAGTAGTCGGTTGTTGGTCCTATGAGGTTTATAATGAAACCCCCGGGACCAGCAGGAGATCTACAGTAGTCGGTTGTTGGTCCTATGAGGTTTATAATGAAACCTCTGGGACCAGCAGGAGATCTACAGTAGTCGGTCGTGGTCCTATGAGGTTTATAATGAAACCCCTGGGACCAGCAGGAGATCTACAGTAGTCGGTTGTGGTCCTATGAGGTTTATAATGAAACCCCTGGGACCAGCAGGAGATCTACAGTAGTCGGTTGTGGTCCTGTGAGGTTTATAATGAAACCACTGGGACCAGCAGGAGATCAACAGTAATCGGTTGTGGTCCTATGAGGTTTATAATGAAACCCCTGGGACCAGCAGGAGATCTACAGTAGTCGGTTGTGGTCCTATGAGGTTTATAATGAAACCCCTGGGAGCAGCAGGAGATCTACAGTAGTCGGTTGTGGTCCTATGAGGTTTATAATGAAACCCCTGGGACCAGCAGGAGATCTACAGTAGTCGGTTGTGGTCCTATGAGGTTTATAATGAAACCCCTGGGACCAGCAGGAGATCTACAGTAGTCGGTTGTGGTCCTATGAGGTTTATAATGAAACCCCTGGGACCAGCAGGAGATCTACAGTAGTCAGAAGGGCTGGGGTGAATGGATCACAAATGATAGATGGATGAAACCCATGAATGGATGATGGACAGATGAGGGATGAACGGATGAGTAACCCTCCATAAAACAAGGAGAACAGCAGGTGGCTGGGGTGAATGGATGATGGACAGATGAGGGATGAATGGATGGATGAAGCCCCATGGATAGATGATGATGAGATGGAGGAATGCATGGATGAACCCTGGTCTCCATAGTGATGGAATAGGAGACACCCTGGGCTCCATAGTGATGGAATAGGAGACACCCTGGTCTCCATAGTGATGGAATAGGAGGCACCCTGGGCTCCATAGTGATGGAATAGGAGGCACCCTGGGCTCCATAGTGATGGAATAGGAGACACCCTGGGCTCCATAGTGATGGAATAGGAGGCACCCTGGGCTCCATAGTGATGGAATAGGAGGCACCCTGGTCTCCATAGTGATGGAATAGGAGACACCCTGGGCTCCATAGTGATGGAATAGGAGACACCCTGGGCTCCATAGTGATGGAATAGGAGACACCCTGGGCTCCATAGTGATGGAGAGTAGAGAAGACACCAAGAGTAGAGAAGAGAAAGACTTTTCTCTCTCTTCTCTCCCCTTGGTCTCCTCTGGGTGACTTGTCTCTCTTTTCTCTACCGCTGGTCTCCTCTGGGTGACTTGTCTCTCTCTTCTCTACCGCTGGTCTCCTCTGGGTGAATTGTCTCTCTCTTCTCTACTCTTGGTGTCTGGGTGACTTGTCTCTCTCTTCTCTACTCTTGGTGTCTGGGTGACTTGTCTTTCTCTTCTCTCACCTTGGTCTCCTCTGGGTGACTTGTCTCTCTCTTCTCTCACCCTGTGCAGTTCCCTGTGGAGGACTGCTGACATCTCGTAAGGGGACCATCCTTTCTCCTGGTTACCCAGAGCCCTACGCCAACTATCTCAACTGTATCTGGAAGATCTCTGTGCCAGAGGGAGCAGGCATCCAAGTGAGAGATGCAGCATGAAACATTATGAATATCATGTTGGAACGTTTTGATAGTTAAAAGGGTTTAAGAATTAAACTTTCATGGAATTCTATCTTAGAATGGGAATTTGCTAAAAATGTGTATCCCATTATTGATGAGGCAACTGTTTTATTCAACTTAGATATTTCTTTTTTTTTTACTCTTAAATGTATTTCTTTGTTCCTTTCCTCAGATCCAGGTCATAACTTTTGCCACGGAACACAACTGGGACTCCTTGGACTTTTTTGACGGCGTCGATGGCAACGCGCCAAGGCTTGGCAGCTATTCAGGTGAAACAACCTCCAGAATTTGTCTTTTAAAGCTCCCATTTTGGAATTGATAATAATGTCTGATCGGAAGACTCAGTAAAAAAAGAGTACTTATGGATATGAAGGGGGGAGACGACATTTGGCATGCTCTTTGAAAAAAGTTATCCGAATGTCAAAACGGAAATGAAGAAAGACCTGACTGACTCTAGTCTTCACCTGATGAAGAAGACCTGACTGACTCTAGTCTTCACCTGATGAAGAAGACCTGACTGACTCTAGTCTTCACCTGATGAAGAAGACCTGACTGATTCTAGTCTTCACCTGATGAAGAAGACCTGACTGACTCTAGTCTTCACCTGATGAAGAAGACCTGACTGACTCTAGTCTTCACCTGATGAAGATGACCTGACGGACTCTAGTCTTCACCTGATGAAGAAGACCTGACTGACTCTAGTCTTCACCTGATGAAGAAGACCTGACTGACTCTAGTCTTCACCTGATGAAGAAGACCTGACTGACTCTAGTCTTCACCTGATGAAGAAGACCTGACGGACTCTAGTCTTCACCTGATGAAGAAGACCTGACTGACTCTAGTCTTCACCTGATGAAGAAGACCTGACTGACTCTAGTCTTCACCTGATGAAGATGACCTGACGGACTCTAGTCTTCACCTGATGAAGAAGACCTGACTGACTCTAGTCTTCACCTGATGAAGATGACCTGACGGACTCTAGTCTTCACCTGATGAAGAAGACCTGACTGACTCTAGTCTTCACCTGATGAAGAAGACCTGAATGACTCTAGTCTTCACCTGATGAAGATGCCCTGACTGACTCTAGTCTTCACCTGATGAAGAAGACCTGACTGACTCTAGTCCACCTGATGAAGATGACCTGACTGACTCTAGTCTTCACCTGATGAAGAAGACCTGACTGACTCTAGTCTTCACCTGATGAAGAAGACCTGACTGACTCTAGTCTTCACCTGATGAAGAAGACATGACGGACTCTAGTCTTCACCTGATGAAGAAGACCTGACTGACTCTAGTCTTCACCTGACGAAGAAGACCTGACTGACTCTAGTCTTCACCTGATGAAGAAGACCTGACTGACTCTAGTCTTCACCTGATGAAGAAGACCTGACGGACTCTAGTCTTCACCTGATGAAGAAGACCTGACTAGTCTTCACCTGATGAAGAAGATCTGACGGACTCTAGTCTTCACCTGATGAAGAAGACCTGACTGACTCTAGTCTTCACCTGACGAAGAAGACCTGACTGACTCTAGTCTTTACCTGATGAAGAAGACCTGACGGACTCTAGTCTTCACCTGATGAAGAAGACCTGACTAGTCTTCACCTGATGAAATAGACCTGACTGACTCTAGTCTTCACCTGATGAAGAAGAACTGACTGACTCTAGTCTTCACCTGATGAAGAAGACCTGACTGACTCTAGTCTTCACCCGATGAAGAAGACCTGACTGACTCTAGTCTTCACCTGATGAAGAAGACCTGACTAGTCTTCACCTGATGAAGAAGACCTGACTGACTCTAGTCTTCACCTGATGAAGAAGACCTGACTAGTCTTCACCTGATGAAGAAGACCTGACTGACTCTAGTCTTCACCTGACGAAGAAGACCTGACGGACTCTAGTCTTCACCTGATGAAGAAGACCTGACTAGTCTTCACCTGATGAAGAAGACCTGACGGACTCTAGTCTTCACCTGACGAGGAAGACCTGACGGACTCTAGTCTTCACCTGATGAAGAAGACCTGACTAGTCTTCACCTGATGAAGAAGACCTGACTGACTCTAGTCTTCACCTGACGAAGAAGACCTGACAGACTCTAGTCTTCACCTGATGAAGAAGACCTGACTGACTCCCTCTGACTTGCCTAGCAAATGAAATAGTCTTTACCTGATGAAGAAGACCTGACCGACTCTAGTCTTCACCTGATGAAGAAGACCTGACTGACTCTAGTCTTCAACTGATGAAGAAGACCTGACGGACTCTAGTCTTCACCTGATGAAGAAGACCTGACTGACTCTAGTCTTCACCTGATGAAGAAGACCTGACTAGTCTTCACCTGATGAAGAAGACTTGACCGACTCTAGTCTTCACCTGATGAAGAAGACCTGACTAGTCCTCACCTGATGAAGAAGACCTGACGGACTAGTCTTCACCTGACAAAGAAGACCTGATGAAGAAGACCTGACTGACTCTAGTCTTCACCTGATGAAGAAGACCTGATGAAGAAGACCTGACTGACTCTAGTCTTCACCTGACGAAGAAGACCTGATGGACTCTAGTCTTCACCTGATGAAGAAGACCTGATGAAGAAGACCTGACTGACTCTAGTCTTCACCTGACGAAGAAGACCTGACGGACTCTAGTCTTCACCTGACGAAGAAGACCTGATGAAGAAGACCTGACTGACTCTAGTCTTCACCTGATGAAGAAGACCTGATGAAGAAGACCTGACGGACTCTAGTCTTCACCTGATGAAGAAGACCTGAGTGGTGGAAACGGTGTCAAATAAATCTATCTAATAGGACTTAATAAATACATATCCAGCACCTGCTCAGAGACAGTTAATGTGTGTCGGGCACGGCTCTCTAACCCTGTTCCTGGAGAGCTGACCTCCTGTAGGTTTTCACTTCGACCCCAACCCCAGTTGAAACTAATCAGATTCAGCATTTCATCCAGCTAATTATTAGAATCGAGTGCGCTACATTAGGGTTGGAGTAAAACTCTACAAGAGGGTTTCTCTCCAGGAACAGGGTTGGAGTTAAAACCTACAGGAGGGTCTATCTCCAAAAACTGGGTTGTAGTTAAAACCTACAGGAGGGTCTCTCTCCAGGAACAGGGTTGGAGTAAAACCTACAGGAGGGTATCTCTCCAGGAACAGGGTTGGAGTTAAAACCTACAGGAGGACCTATCTCCAGGAACAGGGTTGGAGTTAAAACCTGCAGGAGGGTGTCTCTCCAGGAACAGGGTTGGAGTTAAAGCCCGTAAAACAGTATCTCTCCAGGAACAGGGTTGGAGTTAAAACCTACAGGAGGGTTTCTCTCCAGGAACAGGGATGCAGTTAAAACCTACAGGAGGGTTTCTCTCCAAGAACAGGGATGGAGTCAAATCCTACAGGAGGGTCTCTCCAGGAACTGGGTTGGAGTTAAAACCTACAGGAGGGTTTCTCTCTAGGAACAGGGTTGGTGATCCCTGGTGTAGTGTATTTTATGATATTTTCTTATTGACTGTCTCCATGCGTATGTTCTACGTTCCAGTCACATACAGTGTATGTCTTTCCCCCCTAGAGACCCTTCCTACTGTAACTCCCACTTCACTGTCTCCATGGGTATGTTCTGTAGGTACGACCATCCCCCAGCTCCTGAACAGCACCTCCAACAACATCTACCTGACCTTCCAGTCCGACATCAGTGTGTCTGCAGCAGGCTTCCACCTGGAGTATACAGGTATGGAGAGATACACCTAGCTATAGGCTGGTCCTAGATCAGGTGTAATCTGGAGTATACAGGTATGAAGAGATACACCTAACTATAGGCTGGTCCTAGATCAGGTGTAATCTGGAGTATACAGGTATGAAGAGATACACTTAGCTATAGGCTGGTCCTAGATCAGGTGTAATCTGGAGGATACAAGTCCTCTGACTGTCAGTGTCTTCTATTTTATATCCTTATTTTACCAGGTAAATTGACTGAGAACACGTTTTCGTTTTACAGCAATGACCTGGGGAAAAGATCAAGGGGAGATGAATGAGCCAATTGTAAACTGGGGATGATTAGGTGACCATGATGGTATGAGGGTCAGATTGTGAATTTATAGAGTTAACAACCCTACTCTGACGATAAATTACCCTGGGATTTTTAGTGACCGCAGAGAGTCAGGACACTCGTTTAACATCCCATCTGAAAGACGGCACCCTACAGGGCAATGTCCCCAATCACTGTCCTGGGGCATTGGGATTATATACACTATACAGCGCCTTGCAAAAGTATTCATCCCCCTTGTCGTTTGTCCTGTTTTGTAGCATTACAACCTTTAATTGAAATTGATTTTTATTTGGATTTAATGTAATGAACATACACAAAATAGTACAAATTGGTTTAGTGAAATGTACAAAAATATGTTGTTTAAAAAAAATACAAATATAATAAAATGATAAAGTGGTGCGTGTATATTGTATTCACCACCTTCGCGATGAAGCCCCTAAATAAGATCTGGTGCAACCAGTTACCTTCAGAAGTCACATAACTAGTTAAATAAAGTCCACCTGTGTGCAATCTAAGTGTCACATGACCTGTCACATGATCTCAGTATATATACACCTGTTCTGAAAGGCCCCAGAGTCTACAACACCACTAATCTTTATGTTTTTATTTAACCTTTATTTAACCAGGCAAGTCAGTTAATTAAGAACAAATTATTATTTTCAATGACGGCCTAGGAACAGTGGGTTAACTGCCTTGTTCAGGGGCAGAACAACAGATTTGTACCTTGTCAGCTCGGGGATTTCAACTTGCAACCTTCCGGTTATTAGTCCAACGCTCTAACCACTAGGCTACCCTGCCGTCCCTACACTCTAACCACTAGGCTACCTACCGTCCCTACACTCTAACCACTAGGCTACCTACCGTCCCTACACTCTAACCACTAGGCTACCTACCGTCCCTACACTCTAACCACTAGGCTACCTACCGTCCCTACACTCTAACCACTAGGCTACCCTGCCGGACCCTTAAATCCACTAAGCAAGGGGCACCACCAAGCAAGCGGCACCATGAAGACCAAGGAGCTCTCCAAATAGTTCATGGGCAAAGTTGTGGAGAAGTACAGATCAGGGTTGGGTTATTAAAAAATATCAGAAACTTTGAACATCCCACGGAGCACCATTAAATCCATTATTAAAAAAAATTGAAAGAATATGGCACCACAACAAACCTGCCAAGAGAGGGCCACCTACCAAAAATCATGGACCAGGCAAGGAGGGCATTAAATCAGAGAGGCAACAAAGAGACCAAAGATAACCCTGAAGGAGCTGCAAAGCTCCACAGCAGAGATTGGAGTATCTGTCTGTAGGACCACTTTAAGCCGTACACTCCCCAGAGCTAGGCTTTATGGAAGAGTGGCCAGAAAAAAAGCCATTACTTAAAGAAAGAAATAAGCAAACGCATTTGGTGTTCGCCAAAAGGCATGTGTGAGACTCCCCAAATATATTGAAGAAGGTACTCTGGTCAGATGAGACTAAAATGTAGCCTTTTGGCTATCAAGGAAAATGCTATTTCTGGAGCAAACCCAACACCGCTCATCACCCCGAGAACACCATCCTCACAGTGAAGCATGGTGGTGGCAGCATCATGTTGTGGGGATGTTTTTCATCGGCAGGGATTGGGAAAGCAGCACTCAAATGGTTTAAGGGGAAACATTTGAATGTCTTAGAATGGCCTAGTCAAAGCCCAGAACTCAATCCAATTGAGAATCTGTGGTATGACTTAAAGATTGCTGCACACCAGCGGAACCCATCCAACTTGAAGGAGCTGGAGCAGTTTGTCTTGAAGAATGGGCCAAAATCCCAGTGGATAGATGTGCCAAACTTATAGAGAGACACACCCCAAGATACGTGCAGCTGTAATTGCTGCACAAGTTGGCTCTACAAAGTATTGACTTTGTGGGGGGGGGTAGTTTTCAGTTTTTTTTCTTATTTCTTGTTTGTTTCACAATAAAATATATTTTGCATCTTCAAAGTGTTAGGCATGTTGCGTGAATCAAATTATACGAACCCCCCAAAAATATATTTTAATTCCAGGTTGTAAGGCAACAAAATTAGGAAAAATGCCAAGAGGGTGAAAACTTTCACAAGCCACTATATATATTTTCTTTAGACCAGAGGAAACAGCACTTCCAGTAGCATCTGGTCTCCCATCCAGGGACTGACCAGGACCAACCCTGTTTATCTTCACATGCAAACTAGCAGTGGGATTCAGGGTGGGTTGCTGCTGGCCTTGTTCTTAAAAAACAAGGTTAATGGGGTACGGAATACTTCATGATGTGTCAATAGCACAGAGTTAATGAAGAAACATGGAGTAAGTACGTGAATTGCTTTTGTAGTGAAAATAGTATTTGACAGTGTTATGGGTGGAATGCTGGTGGTTTTCATGCCATGATGGCAGGGTTTAACCAAGTCCTCTGTCTATCGTTGTCATGCCATGATGACAGGGTTTAACCAAGTCCTCTGTCTATCGTTGTCATACTATGATGACAGGACTATTCAGCTAGTGGACCTAGAGGGCCAAAGTACTGCTGGTTTTATTTTCTAGTGTTTTGGTCCTCCAGGACCTCCAGGACTCGTGTTGACAAGCCCAGCTGGATCTGTTTCAGCCATCTCATCTCACTAGTCATGTCATCGGAGGAGTTGGCTAAAGGACACCCAGGGTTCCAGATGGGACCAGGCTAACTGAGCTCATCCACCATCTCTCTGCCTCTCTACCTCTCTGCCTGCCTGCCTGCCTGCCTGCCTGCCTGCCTGCCTGCCAATCTCTCTGCCTCTCTGCCTCTCTGCCCGCCTCTCTCTCTGCCAATCTTTCTGCCTCTCTGCCTGCCTCTCTCTCTGCCAATCTCTCTGCCTTTCTGCCTGCCTCTCTCTGCCAATCTCTCTGCCTCTCTGCCTGCCTCTCTCTCTGCCAATCTCTCTGCCTCTATGCCTCTCTGCCTGCCTCTCTCTCTGCCAATCTCTCTGCCTCTCTGCCTGCCTCTCTCTCTGCCAATCTCTCTGCCTCTCTGCCTGCCTCTCTCTCTGCCAATCTCTCTGAGTGGGGAACTGTAACCCTCTGACCACCGGTCTCCCACTAACACCAGCCACTGGTCAGGTCATCGGAGGAGTTGGCTAAAGGACACCCAGGGTTCCAGATGGGACCAGGCTAACTGAGCTCATCCACCATCTCTCTGCCTCTCTACCTCTCTGCCTGCCTGCCTGCCTGCCTGCCTGCCTGCCTGCCTGCCAATCTCTCTGCCTCTCTGCCCGCCTCTCTCTCTGCCAATCTTTCTGCCTCTCTGCCTGCCTCTCTCTCTGCCATTCTCTCTGCCTCTCTGCCTGCCTCTCTCTCTGCTAATCTCTCTGCCTCTCTGCCTGCCTCTCTCTCTGCCAATCTCTCTGCCTCTATGCCTCTCTGCCTGCCTCTCTCTCTGCCAATCTCTCTGCCTCTATGCCTCTCTGCCTGCCTCTCTCTCTGCCAATCTCTCTGCCTCTCTGCCCGCTTCTCTCTCTGCCAATCTTTCTGCCTCTCTGCCTGCCTCTCTCTCTGCCAATCTCTCTGCCTCTCTGCCTGCCTCTCTCTCTGCCAATCTCTCTGCCTCTCTGCCTGCCTCTCTCTCTGCCAATCTCTCTGCCTCTATGCCTCTCTGCCTGCCTCTCTCTCTGCCAATCTCTCTGCCTCTCTGCCTGCCTCTCTCTCTGCCAATCTCTCTGCCTCTCTGCCTGCCTCTCTCTCTGCCAATCTCTCTGAGTGGGGAACTGTAACCCTCTGACCACCGGTCTCCCACTAACACCAGCCACTGTCCTCAACATCTGTCTCTCTGTCTCCCACTAACACCAGCCACTCTCCTCAACATCTGTCTGTCTATCTCTCTGAGTGGGGACCCACCGGTCTCCCACTAACACCAGCCACTCTCCCCAACATCTGTATGTCTGTCTCCCACTAACACCAGCCACTGTCCTCAACATCTGTCTGACTGTCTCCCACTACACCAGCCACTGTCCTCAACATCTGTCTGTCTGTCTCCCACTAACACCAGCCACTGTCCTCAACATCTGTCTGTCTGTCTCCCACTAACACCAGCCACTGTCCTCAACATCTGTCTCTCTGTCTCCCACTAACACCAGCCACTGTCCTCAACATCTGTCTCTCTGTCTCCCACTAACACCAGCCACTGTCCTCAACATCTGTCTCTCTATCTCCTTTAGCCCTGTGTCCCACCTTCCCCCAAACTTAGAGATAAACATACTTTATATTCAAGATGCCTGTCATCACCTGTCTCCCACAACATCTCACCACAGCCCCAATCGGTCCGTCTCAGTCTCTCAGCACCTCTAAACCTGTATACCACTCTCCCACCGTCTACCACCTGTAGAGATCAGCATATATTACAACGCTCTCACCAAGTCTACTCCCCGCTCTCCTCAGCCTCTGTCTTGTCTGTCTCTCAGTGGGTTGTTCTATCACTAACCCTGTCTGTCTCTCAGTGGGTTGTTCTATCACTAACCCGGTCTGTCTCTCAGTGGGTTTTCTATCACTTACCCTGTCTGTCTCTCAGTGGGTTGTTCTATCACTAACCCTGTCTGTCTCTCAGTGGGTTGTTCTATCACTAACCCTGTCTGTCTCTCAGTGGGTTGTTCTATCACTAACCCTGTCTGTCTCTCAGTGGGTTGTTCTATCACTAACCCTGTCTGTCTCTCAGTGTGTTGTTCTATCACTAACCCTGTCTGTCTCTCAGTGGGTTGTTCTATCACTAACCCTGTCTGTCTCTCAGTGGGTTGTTCTATCACTAACCCTGTCTGTCTCTCAGTGGGTTGTTCTATCACTAACCCTGTCTGTCTCTCAGTGGGTTGTTATATCACTAACCCTGTCTGTCTCTCAGTGGGTTGTTCTATCCCATAAGCTTCTTAACCGTAAATACACATTTTACAGTACATTTGAAAGCTTTCGCCAATCACTCTCTTCACCCCTCTCCCACATCAATCTCTTCAGCGAATCAGTCTCCTACATCAATCTCTTCACCCTCTCACCCCTTACTTAAAACAGCATGTTACCACTCTCCCCCACATGCCCAACACTCTCCACACCATGACTACCAGGAGTAAGAATATCCAAATATAACAGCCTGCTGAGATGATGGATGGCATTGTGTTCTGAACACCTGAACTCTTTAGGTTTATTTCTGTTCACCACTCATAGTCTCTCACCACTCTGTTTACCACTCTGTTTACCACTCATAGTCTCTCACCACTCTGTTTACCACTCTGTTCACCACTCACATAGTCTCTCACCACTCTGTTTACCACTCTGTTTACCACTCATAGTCTCTCACCACTCTGTTTACCACTCATAGTCTCTCACCACTCTGTTTAACACTCTGTTTACCACTCATAGTCTCTCACCACTCTGTTTACCACTCTGTTTACCACTCATAGTCTCTCACCACTCTGTTCACCACTCATAGTCTCTCACCACTCTGTTTAACACTCTGTTTACCACTCATAGTCTCTCACCACTCTGTTTACCACTCTGTTTACCACTCATAGTCTCTCACCACTCTGCTTACCACTCATAGTCTCTCACCACTCTGTTTACCACTCTGTTCACCACTCATAGTCTCTCACCACTCTGTTTACCACTCATAGTCTCTCACCACTCTGTTCACCACACTGGTTACCACTCATAGTCTCTCACCACTCTGTTTACCACTCTGGTTACCACTCATAGTCTCTCACCACTCTGTTTACCACTCATAGTCTCTCACCACTCTGTTTACCACTCTGGTTACCACTCATAGTCTCTCACCACTCTGTTTACCACTCTGGTTACCACTCATAGTCTCTCACCACTCTGTTTACCACTCATAGTCTCTCACCACTCTGTTTACCACTCTGGTTACCACTCATAGTCTCTCACCACTCTGTTTACCACTCTGGTTACCACTCATAGTCTCTCACCACTCTGTTCACCACTCTGTTCACCACTCATAGTCTCTCACCACTCTGTTTACCACTCATAGTCTCTCACCACTCTGTTTACCACTCATAGTCTCTCACCACTCTGTTCACCACTCATAGTCTCTCACCACTCTGTTTACCACTCATAGTCTCTCACCACTCTGTTCACCACTCATAGTCTCTCACCACTCTGTTTACCACTCTGTTTACCACTCATAGTCTCTCACCACTCTGTTTACCACTCTGTTCACCACTCATAGTCTCTCACCACTCTGTTTACCACTCTGTTTACCACTCATAGTCTCTCACCACTCTGTTTACCACTCTGTTTACCACTCATAGTCTCTCACCACTCTGTTCACCACTCATAGTCTCTCACCACTCTGTTTACCACTCTGTTCACCACTCATAGTCTCTCACCACTCTGTTTACCACTCATAGTCTCTCACCACTCTGTTTACCAGTCATAGTCTCTCACCACTCTGTTCACCACTCATAGTCTCTCACCACTATGTGTACCACACACAGACTCCATCTCCACTCCACTCCCCCCTCTACTCATCACTCTCTGACCACTCAGAAGTGTTATAACTACCAATTATCTCTCAATATTCCTAGTTGTATTATAACGACCTATCACCTCTCAGTATCCCTATAAGGAGTGATATAACTACCTATCATCTCTCAGTATTCCTATAAGGTGTTAACTACCGGTTCCTTACTGTGTTCTACTGTTTTGAATGGTTCGTGTTTGTTTCTATGTTCCTGTACTGATCTTGATTTGCAGACAAGTGATTGCTATTTCCACGCGTGTGTTTTGACTCTGTCCTAAGCAATAGGTTTGGATTCATGCCCAGAACCTCAGCCTCCCCTCAACGGTGTCAATGTGGGCCAGCGCTTCACTGTGGGGGACATGGTTTCCTTTCAGTGTGACCAAGGCTACTCTCTGAAGGTGAGTACACACACGCACACGCGCACGGCGACGCACACACTCACACACTCACACAAACACACACACACACACACACACACACACACACACACACACACACACACACACACACACACACACACACACACACACTTGCTCTGTTACCAAGGCTACTCTCTGAAGGTAAGTACACACACACACGCACACACACACACACACACACACACACACACACACACACACACACACACACACACACACACACACTTGCTCTGTTGCCTTCAGGTGGGTTTTGGTTTTGCTAGGGCGGTGTAGGGTTGGCCAGTGGTGGATGGACGAAGGCATCTGCCCTTTGGTGCACATTGAGTTAACTTAACTCAATGTAACTTAACTCAATGTAACTTAACTCTCAATTTAACTTAACTCAATGTAACTTAACTCAATGTAACTTAACTTAACTCAATGTAACTTAACTCAATGCAACTTAACTCAACCTAACTTAACTCAATGTAACTTAACTCAATGTAACTTAACTCAACTTAACTCAACTTAACTTAACTCAATGTAACTTAACTCAACTTAACTCAATGCAACTTAACTCAATGTAACTTAACTCAATGTAACTTAACTCAATGTAACTTAACTCAACTTAACTTAACTTTAAAAACGTTGAAATTTGACTTTGCGAACAACTTAGAAATTTGAACATTTTTGAAAAACATGGGTGAAGGTCTAATTCTGACGTGAGAGCTTGTTGGGACCCTATTCCCTACGTAGTGCACTATTTTGAGCAGGGCTCCACAGGGCTCTAGTTCACTATAGAGGGAATAGGGTTCCATTTGGGACACAAGTCTGATGTTGAGCTGCCAGTTTAGATATCCAGACCCAGGGAATACCCTGAAGGTTGAAGTGAAACACACACACACACACACACACACATACACCGAGTGTGTTAGGATAAATACTGTGTGTGTGAGCGTGTGTGTGTATGTGTGAGAATGCTTGTGCGTGTGTGTATGTATGTGTGTGCGTGTAAGTGTGTGGGAGTGTTTTCGTGCGTGTGTGTATGTAAGTGTGTGTGTGTGTGTGTGTGTGTGTGTGTGTGTGTGTGTGTGTGTGTGTGTGTGTGTGTGTGTGTGTGTGGGAGGTTAAACTAACTGTAACAGTTTCCTGTTCCCTCTGTCAAACACGCACACACACACACACACCAGCAGACAAACACACACACACACACACACACACACACACACACACACACACACACACCAGCAGACAAACACACACACACACACTTGATCTGTGCTGTTCAGACTAACTAACTAACCCTCATGAAACTCACTCAGAGTAGATAAGATTATTAATATATAGTTACCATAATTAACATAAATAATAGCATGACTAGTTACCATAATTAATATAATTAATATTAGGACCAGTTACTGTAATTAATATAATTAATATTAGGACCAGTTACTGTAATTAATATTATAAACAGTTCCTATAATTAATATGAGTAATATTATGTATGACCAGTTACTTTAAATCATATTATGACCAGATACTGTAATTAATATTTTAACCAGTTACTCTAATTTATATTATGACCAGTTACTGTAATTAATTTTATGACCAGTTACTGGAATTAATATAATTAATATTATGACCAGTTACTGTAATTAATATAATTAATATTATGACCAGTTACTGTAATTCATATAACTCATTTTATGACCAGTTACTGTAATTAATATAATTCATATTATGACCGGTTACTGTAATTAATATTATAATCAGTTACTATAATTAATATTATGTATGACCCGTTACTCTAATTCATATTATGACTGTAATAATACTGTAAATAATATTATGACCAGTTACTGTAATTAATATAATTAATATTATGACCAGTTACTGTAATTAATATAATTCATTTTATGACCAGTTAAACACCTCAGCAGGAGATCCTTCACCTCTGGCACAAACAACATCAAACATCCACATACTGGTTGTGTCCAACGTCTACATACTGGTTGTGTCCAACATCTACATACTGGTTGTGTCCAACATCTATATACTGGTTGTGTCCAACATCCACATACTGGTTGTGTCCAACAGCCACATACTGGTTGTGTCCAACATCTACATACTGGTTGTGTCCAACATCTACATACTGGTTGTGTCCAACATCTACATACTGGTTGTGTCCAGCATCTACATACTGGTTGTGTCCAACATCTACATACTGGTTGTGTCCAACATCTACATACTGGTTGTGTCCAACATCTACATACTGGTTGTGTCCAACATCCACATACTGGTTGTGTCCAGCATCCACATACTGGTTGTGTCCAGCATCCACATACTGGTTGTGTCCAACAGCCACATACTGGTTGTGTCCAACATCTATATACTGGTTGTGTCCAGCATCTACATACTGGTTGTGTCCAGCATCTACATACTGGTTGTGTCCAGCATCTATATACTGGTTGTGTCCAACATCTACATACTGGTTGTGTCCAACATCTATATACTGGTTGTGTCCAACATCTATATACTGGTTGTGTCCATCATCCACATACTGGTTGTGTCCAACATCTACATACTGGTTGTGTCCAGCATCTACATACTGGTTGTGTCCAACATCCACATACTGTTTGTGTCCAACATCTACATACTGGTTGTGTCCAACATCTACATACTGGTTGTGTCCAACATCCACATACTGGTTGTGTCCAGCATCCACATACTGGTTGTGTCCAGCATCCACATACTGGTTGTGTCCAACATCTACATACTGGTTGTGTCCAACATCTATATACTGGTTGTGTCCAGCATCTACATACCGGTTGTGTCCAGCATCTACATACTGGTTGTGTCCAGCATCTATATACTGGTTGTGTCCAACATCTACATACTGGTTGTGTCCAACATCTATATACTGGTTGTGTCCATCATCCACATACTGGTTGTGTCCAACAGCCACATACTGGTTGTGTCCAGCATCTACATACTGGTTGTGTCCAACATCCACATACTGGTTGTGTCCAACATCTATATACTGGTTGTGTCCAGCATCTACATACTGGTTGTGTCCAGCATCTACATACTGGTTGTGTCCAGCATCTATATACTGGTTGTGTCCAACATCTACATACTGGTTGTGTCCAACATCTATATACTGGTTGTGTCCATCATCCACATACTGGTTGTGTCCAACATCTACATACTGGTTGTGTCCAGCATCTACATACTGGTTGTGTCCAACATCCACATACTGGTTGTGTCCAACATCTACATACTGGTTGTGTCCAACATCTACATACTGGTTGTGTCCAACATCCACATACTGGTTGTGTCCAGCATCCACATACTGGTTGTGTCCAGCATCCACATACTGGTTGTGTCCAACAGCCACATACTGGTTGTGTCCAACATCTACATACTGGTTGTGTCCAGCATCTACATACTGGTTGTGTCCAACATCCACATACTGGTTGTGTCCAACATCTATATACTGGTTGTGTCCAACATCTACATACTGGTTGTGTCCAACATCTACATACTGGTTGTGTCCATCATCTATATACTGGTTGTGTCCAGCATCCACATACTGGTTGTGTCCAGCATCCACATACTGGTTGTGTCCAACATCCACATACTGGTTGTGTCCAACATCCACATACTGGTTGTGTCCAACATCCACATACTGGTTGTGTCCCAAATTGCACCCTATTCCCTTCAGAGACAATGACCTTTTATTATACAGTAGAGACCTTGAGGATAAAGATGAGGAATGAAAACCACGAGCCAAAATAATGTGAAGACACCCTTTTTGACATGTTTCTCTCCCTGTTGTTTTCATGGCCTGTGTTTGATAGGAATCAGACATGTTTCTCTCCCTGTTGTTTTCATGGCCTTTGTTTGATAGGAATCAGACATGTTTCTCTCCCTGTTGTTTTCATGGCCTTTGTTTGATATGAATCAGACATGTTTCTCTCCCTGTTGTTTTCATGGCCTGTGTTTGATATGAATCAGACATGTTTCTCTCCCTGTTGTTTTCATGGCCTTTGTTTGATATGAATCAGCATTTTCAAAGGTTTCTGTGGTATTCCGTTATATTTGTTTGTTTCCTACAGGGCATCCCAAATGGCACCCTATTCCCTATATAGAGCCATAGGGCCTGGTCTAAAGTAGTGCACTATATAGGGAATAGGGTGCCATAGGGCCTGGTCTAAAGTAGTGTACTATATAGGGACTAGGGTGCCATTTGGGATGCACTTAATGTGATATAGCCACATCCTACAGTGCTGAATAGATGTGTTTGTTTACAGGGTAATATATACATGTCCATTGTCTCGTGCAGGGTAATGTATACAGTTGAAGTCGGAGGTTTACATACACTTAGGTCGGAGTCATTAAAACTCGTTTTTTTCAACCACTCCACAAATTTCTTGTTAAACAAACTATAGTTTTGGCAAGTCAGTTAGGGCATGTACTTTGTGCATGACACCGGTCATTTCTACAACAATTGTTTACAGACTGATTATTTCACTTATAATTCACTGTATCACAATTCCAGTGGGTCAGAAGTTGACATACACTAAATTGACTAAGTTGTCTTTGAACTGCTTGGAAAATTCCAGAAAATTATGTCTTGGCTTCAGAAGTTTCTGATAGGCTAATTTACATAATTTGAGACAATTGGAGGTGTACCTGCGGATGTATTTCAAGGCCAACCTTCAAACTCAGTGCCTCTTTGCTTGACATCATTGGGAAATCAAAAGAAATCAGCCAAGACCTCAGAAATAAAATCGTAGACCTCCTCAAGCCTGATTCATCCTTGGGAGCAATTTCCAAACTCCTGAAGGTACCACTTTCATCTGTACAAACAATAGTATGCAAGTATAAACACCATGGGACCACGCAGCCGCCATACTGCTCAGGAAGGAGACGCGTTCTGTCTCCTAGAGATGAACGTACTTTGGTGCGAAAAGTGCAAATCAATCCCAGAACAACAGCAAAGGACCTTGTGAAGATGCTGGAGGAAACAGGTACAAAAGTATCTATATCCACAGTAAAACGAGTCCTATATCGACATAACCTGAAAGGCTGCTCAGCAAGGAATAAGACACTGCTCCAAAACCGCCATAAAAAAGCCAGACTAGGGTTTGCAACTGCAGATGGGGACAAAGATTGAACTTTTTGAAGAAATGTCCTCTGGTCTGATAGAACTGTTTGGGCTTAATTACCATCGTTATGTTTGGAGGAAAAAGGGGGATGCTTGCAAGCCAAAGAACACCATCCCAACCGTGAAGCGCAGGGGTGGCAGCATCATGTTGTGGGGGTGCTTTGCTGCAGGAGGGTCTGGTGCACTTCACAAAATAGATGGCAAGATGAGGAAGGAAAATGATGTGGATATATTGAAGCAACATCTCAAGACATCAGTCAGAAAGTTACAGCTTGGTCGCAAATGGGTCTTCCAGATGGACAACGATCCCAAGTGTACTTCCAAAGGTGTGTCAAAATGGCTTAAGGACAACAAAGTCAAGGTATTGGAGTGGCCATCACAAAGCCCTGACCTCAATCCCATAGAAAATTTGTGGGCAGAACTGAAAAAGCGTGTGTAAGCAAGGAGGCCAACGCTGCCAAATACTAACTGAGTGTATGTAAACTTCTGACCCACTGGGAATGTGATGAAAGAAATAAATAATTCTCTCTACTATTATTCAAATAAAGTGGTGATCCTAACTGACCTAAGACAGGGAATTTTTACTCGGATTAAATGTCAGGAATTGTGAAAAACAGAGTTTAAATGTATTTGGCTCAGGTGTATGTAAACTTCAGACTTTACCTGTACATTAATATTTTATCTTGCAGGGTAATGTATACATTAATATTTTATCGTGCAGGGTAATGTATACGTTAATATTTTATCTTGCAGGGTAATGTATACATTAATATTTTATCTTGCAGGGTAATGTATACATTAATATTTATCTTGCAGGGTAATGTATACATGTATATTTTATCGTGCAGGGTAATGTATACATTCATATTTTATCTTGCAGGGTAATGTATACATTAATATTTTATCGTGCAGGGTAATGTATACGTTAATATTTTATCTTGCAGGGTAATGTATACATTAATATTTTCTCTTGCAGGGTAATGTATACATATATATTTTATCTTGCAGGGTAATGTATACATGTATATTTTATCTTGCAGGGTAATGTATACATTAATATTTTATCTTGCAGGGTAATGTATACATATATATTTTATCTTGCAGGGTAATGTATACATGTATATTTTATCTTGCAGGGTAATGTATACATGTATATTTTATCTTGCAGGGTAATGTATACATGTATATTTTATCTTGCAGGGTAATGTATACATATATATTTTATCGTGCAGGGTAATGTATACATATATATTTTATCTTGCAGGGTAATGTATACATTAATATTTTATCGTGCAGGGTAATGTATACATGTATATTTTATCTTGCAGGGTAATGTATACATGTATATTTTATCTTGCAGGGTAATGTATACATGTATATTTTATCTTGCAGGGTAATGTATACATATATATTTTATCTTGCAGGGTAATGTATACATATATATTTTATCTTGCAGGGTAATGTATACATATATATTTTATCTTGCAGGGTAATGTATACATGTATATTTTATCTTGCAGGGTAATGTATACATATATATTTTATCTTGCAGGGTAATGTATACATATATATTTTATCGTGCAGGGTAATGTATACATATATATTTTATCGTGCAGGGTAATGTATACATTAATATTTTATCGTGCAGGGTAATGTATACATTTATATTTTATCTTGCAGGGTAATGTATACATTAATAGTTTATCTTGCAGGGTAATGTATACATTAATATTTTATCTTGCAGGGTAATGTATACATGTATATTTTATCGCGCAGGGTAATGTATACATATATATTTTATCGTGCAGGGTAATGTATACATTAATATTTTATCGTGCAGGGTAATGTATACATATATATATTTTATCGTGCAGGGTAATGTATACATTAATATTTTATCTTGCAGGGTAATGTATACATTAATATTTTATCGTGCAGGGTAATGTATACATAAAATTTTATCTTGCAGGGTAATGTATACATATATATTTTATCTTGCAGGGTAATGTATACATGTATATTTTATCGTGCAGGGTAATGTATACATGTATATTTTATCTTGCAGGGTAATGTATACATGTATATTTTATCTTGCAGGGTAATGTATACATATATATTTTCTCTTGCAGGGTAATGTATACATGTATATTTTATCTTGCAGGGTAATGTATACATATATATTTTATCTTGCAGGGTAATGTATACATATATATTTTATCGTGCAGGGTAATGTATACATATATATTTTATCTTGCAGGGTAATGTATACATATATATTTTATCTTGCAGGGTAATGTATACATTAATATTTTATCTTGCAGGGTAATGTATACATATATATTTTATCTTGCAGGGTAATGTATACATATATATTTTATCGTGCAGGGTAATGTATACATATATATTTTATCTTGCAGGGTAATGTATACATGTATATTTTATCGTGCAGGGTAATGTATACATGTATATTTTATCGTGCAGGGTAATGTATACATATATATTTTATCTTGCAGGGTAATGTATACATATATATTTTATCTTGCAGGGTAATGTATACATTAATATTTTATCTTGCAGGGTAATGTATACATATATATTTTATCTTGCAGGGTAATGTATACATATATATTTTATCGTGCAGGGTAATGTATACATATATATTTTATCTTGCAGGGTAATGTATACATGTATATTTTATCGTGCAGGGTAATGTATACATGTATATTTTATCGTGCAGGGTAATGTATACATATATATTTTATCTTGCAGGGTAATGTATACATATATATTTTATCTTGCAGGGTAATGTATACATTTATATTTTCTCTTGCAGGGTAATGTATACATTTTCTTTTCTCTTGCAGGGTAATGAATACATAACGTGTATGCCAGGGCCCGTCAGACGATGGAATTACCCCGTACCTCTGTGCTTAGGTAATGTATTCATTCCATACAAGTCGTCTTTATTATGGTAATGTTTACATGTTTACAGTATAGAAGTTCATAGTGTTCTGGGATGAGATTAACCATCCGTATCTACCATCACACCTGCATGAACCATCACAGACATTTCTGCTATCACTATGACTACGGTACCTCATTACAATATCAATTCAGAGGAAAGAAACATTGTACGTTTTTAGATGTAACTGTATCTATAACCACGGCAACTAATCAGTCAGAATGTATCTATATCCACGGCAACCAATCAGTCAGAATGTATCCATATCCACGGCAACCAATCAGCCAGAATTTATCCATATTCACGACAACCAATCAGTCAGAATGTATCTACATCCACGGCAACCAATCAGTCACAATGTATCTATATCCACGGCAACTAATCAGTCAGAATGTATCTATATCCACGGCAACCAATCAGTCACAATGTATCTATATCCACGGCAACCAATCAGTCACAATGTATCTACATCCACGGCAACCAATCAGGCAGAATGTATCTATATCCACGGCAACCAATCAGTTAGAATGTATCTATATCCACGGCAACCAATCAGTCAGAATGTATCTATATCCACGGCAACCAATCAGTTAGAATGTATCTATATCCACGGCAACCAATAGCCTGTTTAGTTCTGCTGTACTGATTGGTAGGATGACTTCTAGGATTGGAGAGGAGTCCTCTCTGCTATACTGCTGATTGGTAGGATGACTTCTAGGATCGGAGAGCAGTCCTCTCTGCTATACTGCTGATTGGTAGGATGACTTCTAGGATTGGAGAGCAGTCCTCTCTGCTATACTGCTGATTGGTAGGATGACTTCTAGGATTGGAGAGCAGTCCAAATCAAAAATCAAATCAAAAAAATGTTTATTTTTACAACATACACATGTTTA
>NW_027261141.1:20000-67500 GCF_045791955.1 Oncorhynchus clarkii lewisi | reverse complement strand
TAAAGTTAGGCATTAGGGTTAGCAGTGTGGTTAAAGTTAGGCATTAGGGTTAGCAGTGTGTTTAAAGTTAGGCATTAGGGTTAGCAGTGTGGTTAAAGTTAGGTATTAGGGTTAGCAGTGTGTTTAAAGTTAGGCATTAGGGTTAGCAGTGTGGTTAAAGTTAGGTATTAGAGAACCCCAGTTGGAGTTTGGTACCAAGTAGCTTTTAAGAAAGCTGAACCCCAGTTGGAGTTTGGTACCAAGTAGCTTTAAGAAAGCTAAACCCCAGTTGGAGTTTGGTACCATGTAGCTTTAAGAAAGCTGAACCCCAGTTGGAGTTTGGTACCATGTAGCTTTAAGAAAGCTAAACCCCAGTTGGAGTTTGGTTCCAAGTAGCTTTAAGAAAGCTAAACCCCAGTTGGAGTTTGGTACCAAGTAGCTTTAAGAAAGCTGAACCCCAGTTGGAGTTTGGTACCAAGTAGCTTTAAGAAAGCTGAACCCCAGTAGAAGTTTGGTACCAAGTAGCTTTTAAGAAAGCTGAACCCCAGTTGGAGTTTGGTACCAAGTTGAACAACAAACTATTTGACATAATCAGTTGCATTCATGAGTTTTATTGACAAATTGCCATAAAAAAAGTTAGGTTATCCGAGCAAAAACCTGATGGAACATGAATTCATAAGAATGCTGTAAATACAGAAATGTTTTGCTCAGTGAAAAATGAATATCCAACTAGTCTGTGAGAGCTCAAATCAAATCAAATCAAATTTTATTTGTCACATACACATGGTTAGCAGATGTTAATGTGAGTGTAGCGAAATGCTAGTCAGTGAGAGCTGTGTGGAGTTTAGAGTTTGTGACTGCAACTATGTGAGTTCCTTACAGTATTATAGACACTATGACCTGGGATTTACTATGGTCTACTATGTAGAAGAACCCCTTACAGTATTATAGACACTATGACCTGGGATTTACTATGGTCTACTATGTAGACGAACCCAGTACAGTATTATAGACACTATGTCCTGGGATTTACTATGATCTACTATGTAGTAGAACCCCTTACAGTATTATAGACACTATGACCTGGGATTTACTATGGTCTACTATGTATTAGAACCCAGTACAGTATTATAGACACTATGACCTGGGATTTACTATGGTCTACTATGTAGTAGAACCCCTTACAGTATTATAGACACTATGACCTGGGATTTACTATGGTCTACTATGTAGTAGAACCCCTTACAGTATTATAGACACTATGACCTGGGATTTACTATGGTCTACTATGTAGAAGAACCCAGTACAGTATTATAGACACTATGACCTGGGATTTACTATGGTCTACTATGTAGAAGAACCCCTTACAGTATTATAGACACTATGTCCTGGGATTTACTATGGTCTACTACGTAGAAGGACCCCTTCCCTTCTAACGACTCTTGTGTGGCATGTGAGCCGAACACGTGCGTGTTCGTGAGAGTCTCAGCTTTCCATAGATGGGTCATACTAGTTTGTAGCTCAAACGGATGGGACTCACAGACGTTTTTGTGAGAAGAACCAGATTCCCGGGGATCTGCCCTTGTCTCACGTCTTTACCTCAGCCTTCCCATTAATCACACAGACTAATGGTCGGTGTCAGGCAACGTTAATCTGCTGTCCTTTTCCCCCTCGAACACATTCAAATAAAACCCCATTAACATGCCCTTTGTGTTCCCTGTTGACCAATAGCCTATGAGCTCCAGCGCTGCCCTGACCCGAGGCCGTTCCGTAACGGCGTGGTGATAGGCCGAGACTTCGGGGTGGGCCTGACCATCTCGTTTGAATGCCTGCCAGGTTACACCCTGATAGGAGAGGTCTCACTCACCTGCCTGCATGGGGTCAGCAGAAACTGGAACTACCCTGTACCATGCTGTGAAGGTGAGTGGATTATCTTCATGCCTAATGTATTTAATATCTCTGTAAATTGACTTCTCTTTGGAATTATCTGATAGAGTGACATTAAATGTGGTGTGGTAGTGTATCCATATTCAGTTTAAACTTGAACACTACGCTGGTTTGTTGTTTGCTTTGAGAGATTTTATAGGCGCATTGAGTGTAAAGTAGTGCACTATATAGGGAATAGGGCCCTGGTCTAAAGTAGTGCACTATATAGGGAATAGGGCCCTGGTCTAAAGTAGTGCACTATATAGGGAATAGGGCCCTGATCTAAAGTAGTGCACTATATAGGGAATAGAGCCCTGGTCTAAAGTAGTGCACTATATAGGGAATAGGGCCCTGATCTAAAGTAGTGCACTATATAGGGAATAGAGCCCTGGTCTAAAGTAGTGCACTATATAGGGAATAGAGCCCTGGTCTAAAGTAGTGCACTATATAGGGAATAGAGCCCTGGTCTAAAGTAGTGCACTATATAGGGAATAGGGCCCTGATCTAAAGTAGTGCACTATATAGGGAATAGAGCCCTGGTCTAAAGTAGTGCACTATATAGGGAATAGAGCCCTGGTCTAAAGTAGTGCACTATATAGGGAATAGGGCCCTGATCTAAAGTAGTGCACTATATAGGGAATAGAGCCCTGGTCTAAAGTAGTGCACTATATAGGGAATAGGGCCCTGGTCTAAAGTAGTGCACTATATAGGGAATAGGGCCCTGGTCTAAAGTAGTGTACTATATGGGGAATAGGGCCCTGATCTAAAGTAGTGCATTATAAAGGGAGTAGGGGGCCATTTCAGATACAGACCAGGTAACTGACGTCAATAACAAGGACAGTGAATCACATATCCTGGGGTTTACCCCTGCAGAATACACACATCCATGAACAATAACAAAATCATGTTTGGTTATGGTTGGTTTACTTACAGTTAGCCACTAGGGTAGTGTATCAGGGGACGGCTGACGGCTTCATTCTGCTCTCTCTCTCTCTCGATCTCAAACCCCCTCCCTCCCTCCCTCCCTCCCTCCCTCCCTCCCTCCCTCCCTCCCTCCCTCCCTCCCTCCCTCCCTCCCTCCCTCCCTCCCTTCCTTCCTTCCTTCCTTCCTTCCTTCCTTCCTTCCTTCCTTCCTTCCTTCCTCCCTCTCTCCCTCTCTCTCTCTCTCCCTCCCTCCCTCTCTCTCTCTCTCCCTCTGTCTCTCCCTCTCTCCCTCCCTCTCCCTCTAGCCCAGTGTGGTGGTAATATAACGTCTCTGAACGGGACCATCTATTCTCCCGACCACCCAGCAGAGTACCCTAACTTCCAGGACTGTGTGTGGAGTGTACGGGTTCCCCCAGGGAATGGCATCTGCATCAACTTCACCGTTCTCAATACTGAACCCATCTACGACTACATCACCGTCTGGTAAGTAGTGCACTTCGTTACAGTAGTATGGAATGCGTCACAAATGGCACCCTATTCCCTATATAGTGCACTACTTTTGACCAGAGCCCTATGGCACCCTATTCCCTATCTAGTGCACTACTTTTGACCAGAGCCCTATGGCACCCTATTCCCTATCTAGTGCACTACTTTTGACCAGAGCCCTATGGCACCCTATTCCCTATCTAGTGCACTACTTTAGACCAGAGCCCTATGGCTCCCTATTCCCTATATAGTGCACTACTTTTGACCAGAGCCCTATGGGTGTAGGGTGTCAATAGAGTGTATTTTGGGACGTGTTCCCGAATAGCCTATGTGTTGCTAAATAGTGTAATTTCCCCCTTAAAATCCTCAGTAGTGATGCGCGGGGTATGACTCATAACTCGCAGTCCCCCGCGGTTAAAGCCGAGTGAGTTTAGGGTCAAGAAATGTTGTGTGGATGAAAGGAAGAGTGGGTGATGTCATTGAATAAAGACAAAAAACAATACCTTAACATTTTTTTATTTTTTAAATCTATAATTCTGATGCTATATTTATATGAATTATTAATTTAATTTATTGGTATATACAGACAGAAGGAAACAGACCTTATACAGACAGAAGGAAACAGACCTTAAAGCATTTTATACAGACAGAAGGAAACAGACCTTATACAGACAGAAGGAAACAGACCTTAAAGCATTTTATACAGACAGAAGGAAACAGACCTTATACAGACAGAAGGAAACAGACCTTATACAGACAGAAGGAAACAGACCTTAAAGCATTTTATACAGACAGAAGGAAACAGACCTTATACAGACAGAAGGAAACAGACCTTAAAGCATTTTATACAGACAGAAGGAAACAGACCTTATACAGACAGAAGGAAACAGACCTTAAAACATTTATACAGACAGAAGGAAACAGACCTTATACAGACAGAAGGAAACAGACCTTAAAGCATTTTATACAGACAGAAGGAAACAGACCTTAAAGCATTTTATACAGACAGAAGGAAACAGACCTTATACAGACAGAAGGAAACAGACCTTAAAACATTTTATACAGACAGAAGGAAACAGACCTTATACAGACAGAAGGAAACAGACCTTAAAGCATTTTATACAGACAGAAGGAAACAGACCGTAAAGCATTTTATACAGACAGAAGGAAACAGACCTTAAAGTATTTTATACAGAGTGTAACATGTGCGCTGGGAGTCAGGTAGCAAGTTCAGGGAGTGAATAGATTTAATGAATGAAAACATACTATACCAAGAACCGCGAACAAAGCACAGACCTAAAACAGAACCATTGACACCTGGGGAAGGAACTAAAGGCAGTGACATATATATATATATATATATATATATATATATATATATATATATATATATATATATATAGGGAAGGTAATCAGGGAAGTGATGGAGTCCAGGTGAGTCTGATGCGCGTAACGATGGTGACAGGTGTTCGCACACCATCACACACAGACCGAAGGAAACAAACCTTTAAAACATTTTATACAGACAGAAGGAAATATACATTGTGTTCTTTGCTATCCTCTCCCTACTCCCACACACTGAACACACAATGTATTTCCTGAGTAAAGGGCACTAGGTAAAGGACACTAAGTACTTTATGACAGTAAAGGCAGTATTTCCAGCTGGGAATATATACAGATACAGCTACTCTAACAACATTTAACAAAGCAGTTAACCATCAATTCCACCAGTTTTCCTGAGGTATATATTGGGCTACACTTGCTTGTTTTTAAAAAGCAAAGCATTAAAATATGTTTTTAGAATCATCGGCATAATGGAGGCCAGATGGAATGTAGAATGTAGAATGTGGAATGTAGAATGTAGAATGTAGAATGTGGAATTCTCCTCCGTTGGATTCCAGAACAGAACAGTAGAGTAGTAGAACAACTCAGCTGCACCGTAGGCAGTCACACCCCCACCACACAGCCCCGCCGGGGGAACCCAACCCCGGGCCTTTCTCTCTCTCTCCACTCCTCCCATGGGGACACTTTGAGCTCTGCCTCGGGCTTACAGTCAGAACAAGGCATCTGCAAGAGGCATCCACTTTAGAAAAACACTTCTGTTGGACTCAGTAGACACGCCAAAAACATTTCTGTTGGACTCAATAAACATGACAAAAACATTTCTGTTGGACTCAGTAGACACGCCAAAAACATTTCTGTTGGACTCAATAAACATGACAAAAACATTTCTGTTGGACTCAATAAACATGACAAAAACACTTCTGTTGGACTCAATAAACATGACAAAAACACTTCTGTTGGACTCAATAAACATGACAAATTACACTTATGTTGGACTCCGTAAACATGACAAATTACACTTCTGTTGGACTCAATAAACATGCCAAAAACACTTCTGTTGGACTCAATAAACATGCCAAAAACACTTCTGTTGGACTCAATAGAGATGAATTGGTTTCCCTTTTCGGATGCAGTCAGTCAGAAAAACAGATGTATCTCCTCTCTCACGACGTCGGCATTAGTGGTAATGCGTTTTCTCCGGTACAGCAGAGCAGACGACAGCGGCCGAAGGCTTCAGCGATAGGTTCAGCCATAATGACAACCCTGTTAAGGAGCAGTCCGGAGGGAAATTGCTTATCATTGAAAATCATTAGTACTGGCTGTGGCTGATGTTGACCTCATTTAGCTGGGCTTTACGTAACATAAACTCAGGTTCTCTGGATATTCTGGCTGGGTTGAGCCCCCCCCCCCCCCCCTAAATCTCTATAGTTAGTACAGCACTTAGCTAGCTAGGACCCTGGAAGACCCAGACCAATCATAGTACAGCACTTAGCTAGCTAGGACCCTGGAGGACCCAGACCACTCATAGTACAGCACTTAGCTAGCTAGGACCCTGGAGGACCCAGACCACTCATAGTACAGCACTTAGCTAGCTAGCTAGGACCCTGGAGGACCCAGACCACTCATAGTACAGCACTTAGCTAGTTAGCTAGGACCCTGGAGGACCCGAACCACTCATGGTACAGCACTTAGCTAGCTAGGACACTGGAGGACCCAGACCACTCATAGTACAGCACTTAGCTAGCTAGCTAGGACCCTGGAGGACCCAGACCACTCATAGTACAGCACTTAGCTAGCTAGCTAGGACCCTGGAGGACCCAGACCACTCATAGTACAGCACTTAGCTAGCTAGGACCCTGGAGGACCCAGACCACTCATAGTACAGCACTTAGCTAGCTAGCTAGGACCCTGGAGGACCCAGACCACTCATAGTACAGCACTTAGCTAGCTAGCTAGGACCCTGGAGGACCCAGACCACTCATAGTACAGCACTTAGCTAGCTAGGACCCTGGAGGACCCAGACCAATCATAGTATAGCACTTAGCTAGCTAGCTAGGACCCTGGAGGACCCAGACCACTCATAGTACAGCACTTAGCTAGCTTGGACCCTGGAAGACCCAGACCAATCATAGTACAGCACTTAGCTAGCTAGCTAGGACCCTGGAAAACCCAGACCACTCATAGTGCAGCACTTAGCTAGCTAGCTAGGACCCTGGAGGACCCAGACCACTCATAGTACAGCACTTAGCTAGCTAGGACCCTGGAGGACCCAGACCACTCATAGTACAGCACTTAGCTAGCTAGGACCCTGGAAGACCCAGACCACTCATAGTACAGCACTTAGCTAGCTAGGACCCTGGAGGACCCAGACCACTCATAGTACAGCACTTAGCTAGCTAGGACCCTGGAGGACCCAGACCACTCATAGTACAGCACTTAGCTAGCTAGGACCCTGGAGGACCCAGACCACTCATAGTACAGCACTTAGCTAGCTAGCTAGGACCCTGGAGGACACAGACCACTCATAGTACAGCACTTAGCTAGCTAGGACACTGGAAGACCCAGACCAATCATAGTACAGCACTTAGCTAGCTAGGACCCTGGAGGACCCAGACCACTCATAGTACAGCACTTAGCTAGCTAGGACCCTGGAAGACCCAGACCACTCATAGTACAGCACTTAGCTATCTAGGACCCTGGAGGACCCAGACCACTCATAGTAGAGCACTTAGCTAGCTAGCTAGGACCCTGGAAGACCCAGACCACTCATAGTACAGCACTTAGCTAGCTAGGACCCTGGAAGACCCAGACCACTCATAGTACAGCACTTAGCTAGCTAGCTAGGACCCTGGAGGACCCAGACCACTCATAGTACAGCACTTAGCTAGCTAGGACTCTGGAAGACCCAGACCACTCATAGTGCAGCACTTAGCTAGCTAGGACCCTGGAGGACCCAGACCACTCATAGTACAGCACTTAGCTAGCTTGGACCCTGGAAGACCCAGACCAATCATAGTACAGCACTTAGCTAGCTAGCTAGGACCCTGGAAAACCCAGACCACTCATAGTGCAGCACTTAGCTAGCTAGCTAGGACCCTGGAGGACCCAGACCACTCATAGTACAGCACTTAGCTAGCTAGGACCCTGGAGGACCCAGACCACTCATAGTACAGCACTTAGCTAGCTAGGACCCTGGAAGACCCAGACCACTCATAGTACAGCACTTAGCTAGCTAGGACCCTGGAGGACCCAGACCACTCATAGTACAGCACTTAGCTAGCTAGGACCCTGGAGGACCCAGACCACTCATAGTACAGCACTTAGCTAGCTAGGACCCTGGAGGACCCAGACCACTCATAGTACAGCACTTAGCTAGCTAGCTAGGACCCTGGAGGACACAGACCACTCATAGTACAGCACTTAGCTAGCTAGGACACTGGAAGACCCAGACCAATCATAGTACAGCACTTAGCTAGCTAGGACCCTGGAGGACCCAGACCACTCATAGTACAGCACTTAGCTAGCTAGGACCCTGGAAGACCCAGACCACTCATAGTACAGCACTTAGCTAGCTAGGACCCTGGAGGACCCAGACCACTCATAGTAGAGCACTTAGCTAGCTAGCTAGGACCCTGGAAGACCCAGACCACTCATAGTACAGCACTTAGCTAGCTAGGACCCTGGAAGACCCAGACCACTCATAGTACAGCACTTAGCTAGCTAGCTAGGACCCTGGAGGACCCAGACCACTCATAGTACAGCACTTAGCTAGCTAGGACTCTGGAAGACCCAGACCACTCATAGTGCAGCACTTAGCTAGCTAGGACCCTGGAGGACCCAGACCACTCATAGTACAGCACTTAGCTAGCTAGGACCCTGGAAGGCCCAGACCACTCATAGTACAGCACTTAGCTAGCTAGGACCCTGGAGGACCCAGACCACTCATAGTGCAGCACTTAGCTAGCTAGGACCCTGGAAGACCCAGACCACTCATAGTACAGCACTTAGCTAGCTAGGACCCTGGAAGACCCAGACCACTCATAGTACAGCACTTAGCTAGCTAGGACCCTGGAAGACCCAGACCACTCATAGTACAGCACTTAGCTAGCTAGGACCCTGGAGGACCGAGACCACTCATAGTACATTACTTAGCTAGCTAGGACCCTGGAGGACCCAGACCACTCATAGTAGAGCACTTAGCTAGCTAGGACCCAGGAAGACCCAGACCACTCATAGTACAGTACTTAGCTAGCTAAGACCCTGGAGAACCCAGACCACTCATAGTACAGCACTTAGCTAGCTAGCTAGGACCCTGGAGGACCCAGACCACTCATAGTACAGCACTTAGCTAGCTAGGACCCTGGAGGACCCAGACCACTCATAGTAGAGCACTTAGCTAGCTAGGACCCTGGAAGACCCAGACCACTCATAGTACAGCACTTAGCTAGCTAGGACCCTGGAAGACCCAGACCACTCATAGTAGAGCACTTAGCTAGCTAGCTAGGACCCTGGAAGACCCAGACCACTCATAGTAGAGCACTTAGCTAGCTAGGACCCAGGAAGACCCAGACCACTCATAGTACAGCACTTAGCTAGCTAGGACCCTGGAGGACCCAGACCACTCATAGTACAGCACTTAGCTAGCTAGGACCCTGGAGGACCCAGACCACTCATAGTACAGCACTTAGCTAGCTAGGACCCTGGAGGACCCAGACCACTCATAGTACAGCACTTAGCTAGCTAGCTAGGACCCTGGAGGACACAGACCACTCATAGTACAGCACTTAGCTAGCTAGGACACTGGAAGACCCAGACCAATCATAGTACAGCACTTAGCTAGCTAGGACCCTGGAGGACCCAGACCACTCATAGTACAGCACTTAGCTAGCTAGGACCCTGGAAGACCCAGACCACTCATAGTACAGCACTTAGCTAGCTAGGACCCTGGAGGACCCAGACCACTCATAGTAGAGCACTTAGCTAGCTAGCTAGGACCCTGGAAGACCCAGACCACTCATAGTACAGCACTTAGCTAGCTAGGACCCTGGAAGACCCAGACCACTCATAGTACAGCACTTAGCTAGCTAGCTAGGACCCTGGAGGACCCAGACCACTCATAGTACAGCACTTAGCTAGCTAGGACTCTGGAAGACCCAGACCACTCATAGTGCAGCACTTAGCTAGCTAGGACCCTGGAGGACCCAGACCACTCATAGTACAGCACTTAGCTAGCTAGGACCCTGGAAGGCCCAGACCACTCATAGTACAGCACTTAGCTAGCTAGGACCCTGGAGGACCCAGACCACTCATAGTGCAGCACTTAGCTAGCTAGGACCCTGGAAGACCCAGACCACTCATAGTACAGCACTTAGCTAGCTAGGACCCTGGAAGACCCAGACCACTCATAGTACAGCACTTAGCTAGCTAGGACCCTGGAAGACCCAGACCACTCATAGTACAGCACTTAGCTAGCTAGGACCCTGGAGGACCGAGACCACTCATAGTACATTACTTAGCTAGCTAGGACCCTGGAGGACCCAGACCACTCATAGTAGAGCACTTAGCTAGCTAGGACCCAGGAAGACCCAGACCACTCATAGTACAGTACTTAGCTAGCTAAGACCCTGGAGAACCCAGACCACTCATAGTACAGCACTTAGCTAGCTAGCTAGGACCCTGGAGGACCCAGACCACTCATAGTACAGCACTTAGCTAGCTAGGACCCTGGAGGACCCAGACCACTCATAGTAGAGCACTTAGCTAGCTAGGACCCTGGAAGACCCAGACCACTCATAGTACAGCACTTAGCTAGCTAGCTAGGACCCTGGAAGACCCAGACCACTCATAGTAGAGCACTTAGCTAGCTAGCTAGGACCCTGGAAGACCCAGACCACTCATAGTACAGCACTTAGCTAGCTAGCTAGGACCCTGGAGGACCCAGACCACTCATAGTACAGCACTTAGCTAGTTAGCTAGGACCCTGGAGGACCCGAACCACTCATGGTACAGCACTTAGCTAGCTAGGACACTGGAGGACCCAGACCACTCATAGTACAGCACTTAGCTAGCTAGCTAGGACCCTGGAGGACCCAGACCACTCATAGTACAGCACTTAGCTAGCTAGCTAGGACCCTGGAGGACCCAGACCACTCATAGTACAGCACTTAGCTAGCTAGGACCCTGGAGGACCCAGACCACTCATAGTACAGCACTTAGCTAGCTAGCTAGGACCCTGGAGGACCCAGACCACTCATAGTACAGCACTTAGCTAGCTAGCTAGGACCCTGGAGGACCCAGACCACTCATAGTACAGCACTTAGCTAGCTAGGACCCTGGAGGACCCAGACCAATCATAGTATAGCACTTAGCTAGCTAGCTAGGACCCTGGAGGACCCAGACCACTCATAGTACAGCACTTAGCTAGCTTGGACCCTGGAAGACCCAGACCAATCATAGTACAGCACTTAGCTAGCTAGCTAGGACCCTGGAAAACCCAGACCACTCATAGTGCAGCACTTAGCTAGCTAGCTAGGACCCTGGAGGACCCAGACCACTCATAGTACAGCACTTAGCTAGCTAGGACCCTGGAGGACCCAGACCACTCATAGTACAGCACTTAGCTAGCTAGGACCCTGGAAGACCCAGACCACTCATAGTACAGCACTTAGCTAGCTAGGACCCTGGAGGACCCAGACCACTCATAGTACAGCACTTAGCTAGCTAGGACCCTGGAGGACCCAGACCACTCATAGTACAGCACTTAGCTAGCTAGGACCCTGGAGGACCCAGACCACTCATAGTACAGCACTTAGCTAGCTAGCTAGGACCCTGGAGGACACAGACCACTCATAGTACAGCACTTAGCTAGCTAGGACACTGGAAGACCCAGACCAATCATAGTACAGCACTTAGCTAGCTAGGACCCTGGAGGACCCAGACCACTCATAGTACAGCACTTAGCTAGCTAGGACCCTGGAAGACCCAGACCACTCATAGTACAGCACTTAGCTATCTAGGACCCTGGAGGACCCAGACCACTCATAGTAGAGCACTTAGCTAGCTAGCTAGGACCCTGGAAGACCCAGACCACTCATAGTACAGCACTTAGCTAGCTAGGACCCTGGAAGACCCAGACCACTCATAGTACAGCACTTAGCTAGCTAGCTAGGACCCTGGAGGACCCAGACCACTCATAGTACAGCACTTAGCTAGCTAGGACTCTGGAAGACCCAGACCACTCATAGTGCAGCACTTAGCTAGCTAGGACCCTGGAGGACCCAGACCACTCATAGTACAGCACTTAGCTAGCTTGGACCCTGGAAGACCCAGACCAATCATAGTACAGCACTTAGCTAGCTAGCTAGGACCCTGGAAAACCCAGACCACTCATAGTGCAGCACTTAGCTAGCTAGCTAGGACCCTGGAGGACCCAGACCACTCATAGTACAGCACTTAGCTAGCTAGGACCCTGGAGGACCCAGACCACTCATAGTACAGCACTTAGCTAGCTAGGACCCTGGAAGACCCAGACCACTCATAGTACAGCACTTAGCTAGCTAGGACCCTGGAGGACCCAGACCACTCATAGTGCAGCACTTAGCTAGCTAGGACCCTGGAAGACCCAGACCACTCATAGTACAGCACTTAGCTAGCTAGGACCCTGGAAGACCCAGACCACTCATAGTACAGCACTTAGCTAGCTAGGACCCTGGAAGACCCAGACCACTCATAGTACAGCACTTAGCTAGCTAGGACCCTGGAGGACCGAGACCACTCATAGTACATTACTTAGCTAGCTAGGACCCTGGAGGACCCAGACCACTCATAGTAGAGCACTTAGCTAGCTAGGACCCAGGAAGACCCAGACCACTCATAGTACAGTACTTAGCTAGCTAAGACCCTGGAGAACCCAGACCACTCATAGTACAGCACTTAGCTAGCTAGCTAGGACCCTGGAGGACCCAGACCACTCATAGTACAGCACTTAGCTAGCTAGGACCCTGGAGGACCCAGACCACTCATAGTAGAGCACTTAGCTAGCTAGGACCCTGGAAGACCCAGACCACTCATAGTACAGCACTTAGCTAGCTAGCTAGGACCCTGGAAGACCCAGACCACTCATAGTAGAGCACTTAGCTAGCTAGCTAGGACCCTGGAAGACCCAGACCACTCATAGTACAGCACTTAGCTAGCTAGCTAGGACCCTGGAGGACCCAGACCACTCATAGTACAGCACTTAGCTAGTTAGCTAGGACCCTGGAGGACCCGAACCACTCATGGTACAGCACTTAGCTAGCTAGGACACTGGAGGACCCAGACCACTCATAGTACAGCACTTAGCTAGCTAGCTAGGACCCTGGAGGACCCAGACCACTCATAGTACAGCACTTAGCTAGCTAGCTAGGACCCTGGAGGACCCAGACCACTCATAGTACAGCACTTAGCTAGCTAGGACCCTGGAGGACCCAGACCACTCATAGTACAGCACTTAGCTAGCTAGCTAGGACCCTGGAGGACCCAGACCACTCATAGTACAGCACTTAGCTAGCTAGCTAGGACCCTGGAGGACCCAGACCACTCATAGTACAGCACTTAGCTAGCTAGGACCCTGGAGGACCCAGACCAATCATAGTATAGCACTTAGCTAGCTAGCTAGGACCCTGGAGGACCCAGACCACTCATAGTACAGCACTTAGCTAGCTTGGACCCTGGAAGACCCAGACCAATCATAGTACAGCACTTAGCTAGCTAGCTAGGACCCTGGAAAACCCAGACCACTCATAGTGCAGCACTTAGCTAGCTAGCTAGGACCCTGGAGGACCCAGACCACTCATAGTACAGCACTTAGCTAGCTAGGACCCTGGAGGACCCAGACCACTCATAGTACAGCACTTAGCTAGCTAGGACCCTGGAAGACCCAGACCACTCATAGTACAGCACTTAGCTAGCTAGGACCCTGGAGGACCCAGACCACTCATAGTACAGCACTTAGCTAGCTAGGACCCTGGAGGACCCAGACCACTCATAGTACAGCACTTAGCTAGCTAGGACCCTGGAGGACCCAGACCACTCATAGTACAGCACTTAGCTAGCTAGCTAGGACCCTGGAGGACACAGACCACTCATAGTACAGCACTTAGCTAGCTAGGACACTGGAAGACCCAGACCAATCATAGTACAGCACTTAGCTAGCTAGGACCCTGGAGGACCCAGACCACTCATAGTACAGCACTTAGCTAGCTAGGACCCTGGAAGACCCAGACCACTCATAGTACAGCACTTAGCTATCTAGGACCCTGGAGGACCCAGACCACTCATAGTAGAGCACTTAGCTAGCTAGCTAGGACCCTGGAAGACCCAGACCACTCATAGTACAGCACTTAGCTAGCTAGGACCCTGGAAGACCCAGACCACTCATAGTACAGCACTTAGCTAGCTAGCTAGGACCCTGGAGGACCCAGACCACTCATAGTACAGCACTTAGCTAGCTAGGACTCTGGAAGACCCAGACCACTCATAGTGCAGCACTTAGCTAGCTAGGACCCTGGAGGACCCAGACCACTCATAGTACAGCACTTAGCTAGCTTGGACCCTGGAAGACCCAGACCAATCATAGTACAGCACTTAGCTAGCTAGCTAGGACCCTGGAAAACCCAGACCACTCATAGTGCAGCACTTAGCTAGCTAGCTAGGACCCTGGAGGACCCAGACCACTCATAGTACAGCACTTAGCTAGCTAGGACCCTGGAGGACCCAGACCACTCATAGTACAGCACTTAGCTAGCTAGGACCCTGGAAGACCCAGACCACTCATAGTACAGCACTTAGCTAGCTAGGACCCTGGAGGACCCAGACCACTCATAGTACAGCACTTAGCTAGCTAGGACCCTGGAGGACCCAGACCACTCATAGTACAGCACTTAGCTAGCTAGGACCCTGGAGGACCCAGACCACTCATAGTACAGCACTTAGCTAGCTAGCTAGGACCCTGGAGGACACAGACCACTCATAGTACAGCACTTAGCTAGCTAGGACACTGGAAGACCCAGACCAATCATAGTACAGCACTTAGCTAGCTAGGACCCTGGAGGACCCAGACCACTCATAGTACAGCACTTAGCTAGCTAGGACCCTGGAAGACCCAGACCACTCATAGTACAGCACTTAGCTAGCTAGGACCCTGGAGGACCCAGACCACTCATAGTAGAGCACTTAGCTAGCTAGCTAGGACCCTGGAAGACCCAGACCACTCATAGTACAGCACTTAGCTAGCTAGGACCCTGGAAGACCCAGACCACTCATAGTACAGCACTTAGCTAGCTAGCTAGGACCCTGGAGGACCCAGACCACTCATAGTACAGCACTTAGCTAGCTAGGACTCTGGAAGACCCAGACCACTCATAGTGCAGCACTTAGCTAGCTAGGACCCTGGAGGACCCAGACCACTCATAGTACAGCACTTAGCTAGCTAGGACCCTGGAAGGCCCAGACCACTCATAGTACAGCACTTAGCTAGCTAGGACCCTGGAGGACCCAGACCACTCATAGTGCAGCACTTAGCTAGCTAGGACCCTGGAAGACCCAGACCACTCATAGTACAGCACTTAGCTAGCTAGGACCCTGGAAGACCCAGACCACTCATAGTACAGCACTTAGCTAGCTAGGACCCTGGAAGACCCAGACCACTCATAGTACAGCACTTAGCTAGCTAGGACCCTGGAGGACCGAGACCACTCATAGTACATTACTTAGCTAGCTAGGACCCTGGAGGACCCAGACCACTCATAGTAGAGCACTTAGCTAGCTAGGACCCAGGAAGACCCAGACCACTCATAGTACAGTACTTAGCTAGCTAAGACCCTGGAGAACCCAGACCACTCATAGTACAGCACTTAGCTAGCTAGCTAGGACCCTGGAGGACCCAGACCACTCATAGTACAGCACTTAGCTAGCTAGGACCCTGGAGGACCCAGACCACTCATAGTAGAGCACTTAGCTAGCTAGGACCCTGGAAGACCCAGACCACTCATAGTACAGCACTTAGCTAGCTAGCTAGGACCCTGGAAGACCCAGACCACTCATAGTAGAGCACTTAGCTAGCTAGCTAGGACCCTGGAAGACCCAGACCACTCATAGTAGAGCACTTAGCTAGCTAGGACCCAGGAAGACCCAGACCACTCATAGTACAGCACTTAGCTAGCTAGGACCCTGGAGGACCCAGACCACTCATAGTACAGCACTTAGCTAGCTAGGACCCTGGAGGACCCAGACCACTCATAGTACAGCACTTAGCTAGCTAGGACCCTGGAGGACCCAGACCACTCATAGTACAGCACTTAGCTAGCTAGCTAGGACCCTGGAGGACACAGACCACTCATAGTACAGCACTTAGCTAGCTAGGACACTGGAAGACCCAGACCAATCATAGTACAGCACTTAGCTAGCTAGGACCCTGGAGGACCCAGACCACTCATAGTACAGCACTTAGCTAGCTAGGACCCTGGAAGACCCAGACCACTCATAGTACAGCACTTAGCTAGCTAGGACCCTGGAGGACCCAGACCACTCATAGTAGAGCACTTAGCTAGCTAGCTAGGACCCTGGAAGACCCAGACCACTCATAGTACAGCACTTAGCTAGCTAGGACCCTGGAAGACCCAGACCACTCATAGTACAGCACTTAGCTAGCTAGCTAGGACCCTGGAGGACCCAGACCACTCATAGTACAGCACTTAGCTAGCTAGGACTCTGGAAGACCCAGACCACTCATAGTGCAGCACTTAGCTAGCTAGGACCCTGGAGGACCCAGACCACTCATAGTACAGCACTTAGCTAGCTAGGACCCTGGAAGGCCCAGACCACTCATAGTACAGCACTTAGCTAGCTAGGACCCTGGAGGACCCAGACCACTCATAGTGCAGCACTTAGCTAGCTAGGACCCTGGAAGACCCAGACCACTCATAGTACAGCACTTAGCTAGCTAGGACCCTGGAAGACCCAGACCACTCATAGTACAGCACTTAGCTAGCTAGGACCCTGGAAGACCCAGACCACTCATAGTACAGCACTTAGCTAGCTAGGACCCTGGAGGACCGAGACCACTCATAGTACATTACTTAGCTAGCTAGGACCCTGGAGGACCCAGACCACTCATAGTAGAGCACTTAGCTAGCTAGGACCCAGGAAGACCCAGACCACTCATAGTACAGTACTTAGCTAGCTAAGACCCTGGAGAACCCAGACCACTCATAGTACAGCACTTAGCTAGCTAGCTAGGACCCTGGAGGACCCAGACCACTCATAGTACAGCACTTAGCTAGCTAGGACCCTGGAGGACCCAGACCACTCATAGTAGAGCACTTAGCTAGCTAGGACCCTGGAAGACCCAGACCACTCATAGTACAGCACTTAGCTAGCTAGCTAGGACCCTGGAAGACCCAGACCACTCATAGTAGAGCACTTAGCTAGCTAGCTAGGACCCTGGAAGACCCAGACCACTCATAGTAGAGCACTTAGCTAGCTAGGACCCAGGAAGACCCAGACCACTCATAGTACAGCACTTAGCTAGCTAGGACCCTGGAAGTCCCAGACCACTCATTGTACAGCACTTAGCTAGCTAGGACCCTGGAAGACCCAGACCACTCATAGTACAGCACTTAGCTAGCTAGGACCCTGGAAGAACCAGACCACTCATAGTACAGCACTTAGCTAGCTAGGACCCTGGAGGACCCAGACCACTCATAGTACAGCACTTAGCTAGCTAGGACCCTGGAGGACCCAGACCACTCATAGTACAGCACTTAGCTAGCTAGGACCCTGGAAGAACCAGACCACTCATAGTACAGCACTTAGCTAGCTAGGACCCTGGAGGACCCAGACCACTCATAGTACAGCACTTAGCTAGCTAGCTAGGACCCTGGAGGACCCAGACCACTCATAGTGCAGCTCTTAGCTAGCTAGGACCCTGGAGGACCCAGACCACTCATAGTACAGCACTTAGCTATCGAGCTAGGGCCCTGAAGGACCCAGACCACTCATAGCACAGCACTTAGCTAGCTAGGACCCTGGAAGACCCAGACCACTCATAGTAGAGCACTTAGCTAGCTAGCTAGGACCCTGGAAGACCCAGACCACTCATAGTACAGCACTTAGCTAGCTAGCTAGGACCCTGGAAGACCCAGACCACTCATAGTACAGCACTTAGCTAGCTAGGACCCAGGAAGACCCAGACCACTCATAGTACAGCACTTAGCTAGCTAGGACCCTGGAGGACCCAGACCACTCATAGTACAGCCCTTAGCTAGCTAGGACCCAGGAAGACCCAGACCACTCATAGTACAGCACTTAGCTAGCTAGCTAGGACCCTGGAAGACCCAGACCACTCATAGTACAGCACTTAGCTAGCTAGGACCCAGGAAGACCCAGACCACTCATAGTACAGCACTTAGCTAGCTAGGACCCTGGAGGACCCAGACCACTCATAGTACAGCCCTTAGCTAGCTAGGACCCAGGAAGACCCAGACCACTCATAGTACAGCCCTTAGCTAGCTAGGACCCAGGAAGACCCAGACCACTCATAGTACAGCACTTAGCTAGCTAGGACCCAGGAGGACCCAGACCACTCATAGTACAGCACTTAGCTAGCTAGGACCCTGGAGGACCCAGACCACTCATAGTACAGCACTTAGCTAGCTAGGACCCTGGAGGACCCAGACCATTCATAGTACAGCACTTAGCTAGCTAGCTAGGACCCTGGAGGACATAGACCACTCATAGCACAGCACTTAGCTAGCTAGGACCCTGGACAACCCAGACCACTCATAGTACAGCACTTAGCTAGCTAGCTAGGACCCTGGAAGACCCAGACCACTCATAGTACAGCACTTAGCTAGCTAGCTAGGACCCTGGAAGACCCAGATCACTCATAGTACAGCACTTAGCTAGCTAGGACCCTGGAGGACCCAGACCACTCATAGTACAGCACTTAGCTAGCTAGGACCCTGGAGGACCCAGACCACTCATAGTACAGCACTTAGCTAGCTAGCTAGGACCCTGGAGGACACAGACCACTCATAGTACAGCACTTAGCTAGCTAGGACCCTGGAAGACCCAGACCACTCATAGTACAGCACTTAGCTAGCTAGGAACCTGGAAGACCCAGACCACTCATAGTACAGCACTTAGCTAGCTAGGACCCTGGAAGACCCAGACCACTCATAGTACAGCACTTAGCTAGCTAGGACCCTGGAGGACCGAGACCACTCATAGTACATTACTTAGCTAGCTAGGACCCTGGAGGACCCAGACCACTCATAGTAGAGCACTTAGCTAGCTAGGACCCAGGAAGACCCAGACCACTCATAGTACAGTACTTAGCTAGCTAAGACCCTGGAGAACCCAGACCACTCATAGTACAGCACTTAGCTAGCTAGCTAGGACCCTGGAGGACCCAGACCACTCATAGTACAGCACTTAGCTAGCTAGGACCCTGGAGGACCCAGACCACTCATAGTAGAGCACTTAGCTAGCTAGGACCCTGGAAGACCCAGACCACTCATAGTACAGCACTTAGCTAGCTAGCTAGGACCCTGGAAGACCCAGACCACTCATAGTAGAGCACTTAGCTAGCTAGCTAGGACCCTGGAAGACCCAGACCACTCATAGTAGAGCACTTAGCTAGCTAGGACCCAGGAAGACCCAGACCACTCATAGTACAGCACTTAGCTAGCTAGGACCCTGGAAGGCCCAGACCACTCATTGTACAGCACTTAGCTAGCTAGGACCCTGGAAGACCCAGACCACTCATAGTACAGCACTTAGCTAGCTAGGACCCTGGAAGAACCAGACCACTCATAGTACAGCACTTAGCTAGCTAGGACCCTGGAGGACCCAGACCACTCATAGTACAGCACTTAGCTAGCTAGGACCCTGGAGGACCCAGACCACTCATAGTACAGCACTTAGCTAGCTAGGACCCTGGAAGAACCAGACCACTCATAGTACAGCACTTAGCTAGCTAGGACCCTGGAGGACCCAGACCACTCATAGTACAGCACTTAGCTAGCTAGCTAGGACCCTGGAGGACCCAGACCACTCATAGTGCAGCTCTTAGCTAGCTAGGACCCTGGAGGACCCAGACCACTCATAGTACAGCACTTAGCTATCGAGCTAGGGCCCTGAAGGACCCAGACCACTCATAGCACAGCACTTAGCTAGCTAGGACCCTGGAAGACCCAGACCACTCATAGTAGAGCACTTAGCTAGCTAGCTAGGACCCTGGAAGACCCAGACCACTCATAGTACAGCACTTAGCTAGCTAGCTAGGACCCTGGAAGACCCAGACCACTCATAGTACAGCACTTAGCTAGCTAGGACCCAGGAAGACCCAGACCACTCATAGTACAGCACTTAGCTAGCTAGGACCCTGGAGGACCCAGACCACTCATAGTACAGCCCTTAGCTAGCTAGGACCCAGGAAGACCCAGACCACTCATAGTACAGCACTTAGCTAGCTAGCTAGGACCCTGGAAGACCCAGACCACTCATAGTACAGCACTTAGCTAGCTAGGACCCAGGAAGACCCAGACCACTCATAGTACAGCACTTAGCTAGCTAGGACCCTGGAGGACCCAGACCACTCATAGTACAGCCCTTAGCTAGCTAGGACCCAGGAAGACCCAGACCACTCATAGTACAGCCCTTAGCTAGCTAGGACCCAGGAAGACCCAGACCACTCATAGTACAGCACTTAGCTAGCTAGGACCCAGGAGGACCCAGACCACTCATAGTACAGCACTTAGCTAGCTAGGACCCTGGAGGACCCAGACCACTCATAGTACAGCACTTAGCTAGCTAGGACCCTGGAGGACCCAGACCATTCATAGTACAGCACTTAGCTAGCTAGCTAGGACCCTGGAGGACATAGACCACTCATAGCACAGCACTTAGCTAGCTAGGACCCTGGACAACCCAGACCACTCATAGTACAGCACTTAGCTAGCTAGCTAGGACCCTGGAAGACCCAGACCACTCATAGTACAGCACTTAGCTAGCTAGCTAGGACCCTGGAAGACCCAGATCACTCATAGTACAGCACTTAGCTAGCTAGGACCCTGGAGGACCCAGACCACTCATAGTACAGCACTTAGCTAGCTAGGACCCTGGAGGACCCAGACCACTCATAGTACAGCACTTAGCTAGCTAGCTAGGACCCTGGAGGACACAGACCACTCATAGTACAGCACTTAGCTAGCTAGGACCCTGGACAACCCAGACCACTCATAGTACAGCACTTAGCTAGCTAGCTAGGATCCTGGAAGACCCAGACCACTCATAGTACAGCACTTAGCTAGCTAGCTAGGACCCTGGAAGACCCAGACCACTCATAGTACAGCACTTAGCTAGCTAGGACCCTGGAGGACCCAGACCACTCATAGTACAGCACTTAGCTAGCTAGGACCCTGGAGGACCCAGACCACTCATAGTACAGCACTTAGCTAGCTAGCTAGGACCCTGGAGGACCCAGACCACTCATAGTACAACACTTAGCTAGCGAGCTAGGACCCTGGAGGACCCAGACCACTCATAGTACAGCACTGGGCTAGCTAGGACCCTGGAGGACCCAGACCACTCATAGTACAGCACTTAGCTAGCTAGGACCCTGGAGGACACAGACCACTCATAGTACAGCACTTAGCTAGCTAGGACCCTGGAGGACCCAGACCACTCATAGTACAGCACTGGGCTAGCTAGGACCCTGGAGGACCCAGACCACTCATAGTACAGCACTTAGCTAGCTAGGACCCTGGAGGACACAGACCACTCATAGTACAGCACTTAGCTAGCTAGGACCCTGGAGGACACAGACCACTCATAGTACAGCACTTAGCTAGCTAGGACCCTGGAGGTCCCAGACCACTCATAGTACAGCACCTAGCTAGGACCCTGGAAGGCCCAGACCACTCATAGTACAGCACTTAGCTAGCTAGGACCCTGGAGGACCCAGACCACTCATAGTACAGCACTTAGCTAGCTAGCTAGGACCCTGGAGGACACAGACCACTCATAGGACAGCACTTAGCTAGCGAGCTAGGACCCTGGAGGACCCAGACCACTCATAGTACAGCAACGTGCTTCTTCTTCTTCATTCTTCTTCTTCTTCATTCTTCTTTTTCATTCTTCTTCTTCATTCTTCTTCTTCATTCTTCTTCCTGTATCCAGTGTATTTTCTTTCTTAAATGTGTCTGTACGTGTTTGGGGGTGATTGTTCCCCAGAAAGCTTTGTAGCTTTCGTAGCACTTAACTATTCACGAAAACCCCCGATGACCTAAACCCAGAATACACTGGGTCACAACGGTAGGGGTGATTGTTCCCTAGAAAGCTTTGTGGCTTTCGTAGCACTTAACTAGTCACGAAAACCCTCGGTGACCTAAACCCAGAATACACTGGGTCACAACGGTAGGGGTGATTGTTCCCCAGAAAGCTTTGTAGCTTTCGTAGCACTTAACTAGTCACGAAAACCCTCGATGACCTAAACCCAGAATACACTGGGTCACAACGGTAGGGGTGATTGTTCCCCAGAAAGCTTTGTAGCTTTCGTAGAACTTAACTAGTCACGAAAACCCTCGATGACCTAAACCCATAATACACTGGGTCACAACGGTAGGGGTGATTGTTCCCCAGAAAGCTTTGTAGCTTTCGTAGCACTTAACTAGTCACGAAAACTCTCGATGACCTAAACCCAGAATACACTGGGTCACAACGGTAGGGGTGATTGTTCCCCAGAAAGCTTTGTAGCTTTCGTAGCACTTACAGTGCCTTGCAAAAGTATTCGGCCCCCTTGAACTTTGCGACCTTTTGCCACATTTCAGACTTCAAACATAAAGATATAAAACTGTATTTTTTCGTGAAGAATCAACAACAAATGGGACACAATCATGAAGTGGAACGACATTTATTGGATATTTCAAACTTTTTTAACAAATCAAAAACTGAAAAATTGGGCATGCAAAATTATTCAGCCCCTTTACTTTCAGTGCAGCAAACTCTCTCCAGAAGTTCAGTGAGGATCTCTGAATGATCCAATGTTGACCTAAATGACTAATGATGATAAATACAATCCACCTGTGTGTAATCAAGTCTCGGTATAAATGCACCTGCACTATGATAGTCTCAGAGGTCCGTTAAAAGCGCAGAGAGCATCATGAAGAACAAGGAACACACCAGGCAGGTCCGAGATACTGTTGTGAAGAAGTTTAAAGCTGGATTTGGATACAAAAAGATTTCCCAAGCTTTAAACATCCCAAGGAGCACTGTGCAAGCGATAATATTGAAATGGAAGGAGTATCAGACCACTGCAAATCTACCAAGACCTGGCCGTCCCTCTAAACTTTCAGCTCATACAAGGAGAAGACTGATCAGAGATGCAGCCAAGAGGCCCATGATCACTCTGGATGAACTGCAGAGATCTACAGCTGAGGTGGGAGACTCTGTCTATAGGACAACAATCAGTCGTATATTGCACAAATCTGGCCTTTATGGAAGAGTGGCAAGAAGAAAGCCATTTCTTAAAGATATCCATACAAAGTGTTGTTTAAAGTTTGCCACAAGCCACCTGGGAGACACACCAAACATGTGGAAGAAGGTGCTCTGGTCAGATGAAACCAAAATTGAACTTTTTGGCAACAATGCAAAACGTTATGTTTGGCGTAAAAGCAACACAGCTGAACACACCATCCCCACTGTCAAACATGGTGGTGGCAGCATCATGGTTTGGGCCTGCTTTTCTTCAGCAGGGACAGGGAAGATGGTTAAAATTGATGGGAAGATGGATGGAGCCAAATACAGGACCATTCTGGAAGAAAACCTGATGGAGTCTGCAAAAGACCTGAGACTGGGACGGAGATTTGTCTTCCAACAAGACAATGATCCAAAACATAAAGCAAAATCTACAATGGAATGGTTCAAAAATAAACATATCCAGGTGTTAGAATGGCCAAGTCAAAGTCCAGACCTGAATCCAATCGAGAATCTGTGGAAAGAACTGAAAATTGCTGTTCACAAATTCTCTCCATCCAACCTCACTGAGCTCGAGCTGTTTTGCAAGGAGGAATTGGAAAAAATGTCAGTCTCTCGATGTACAAAACTGATAGAGACATACCCCAAGCGACTTACAGCTGTAATCACAGCAAAAAGTGGCGCTACAAAGTATTAACTTAAGGGGGCTGAATAATTTTGCACGCCCAATTTTTCAGTTTTTGATTTGTTAAAAAAGTTTGAAATATCCAATAAATGTCGTTCCACTTCATGATTGTGTCCCACTTGTTGTTGATTCTTCACAAAAAAATACAGTTTTATATCTTTATGTTTGAAGCCTGAAATGTGGCAAAAGGTCGCAAAGTTCAAGGGGGCCGAATAATTTCGCAAGGCACTGTAACTAGTCACGAAAACCCTCGATGACCTAAACCCAGAATACACTGGGTCACAACGGTTGGGGTGATTGTTCCCTAGAAAGCTTTGTAGCTTTCGTAGAACTTAACTAGTCACGAAAACCATCAATGACCTAAACCCAGAATACACTGGGTCACAACGGTTGGGGTGATTGTTCCCTAGAAAGCTTTGTGGCTTTCGTAGCACTTAACTAGTCACGAAAACCCTCGATGACCTAAACCCAGAATACACTGGGTCACAACGGTAGGGGTGATTGTTCCCCAGAAAGCTTTGTAGCTTTCATAGCACTTAACTAGTCACGAAAACCATCGATGACCTAAACCCAGAATACACTGGGTCACAACGTTAGGGGTGATTGTTCCCCAGAAAGCTTTGTAGCTTTCGTAGCACTTAACTAGTCACGAAAACAACACAACACTTGGGGCGGCAGGGTAGCCTAGTGGTTAGAGCATTGGACTAGTAACAGAAAGGTTGTACGTTCAAAATCCCCGAGCTGACAAGGTACACAATCTGTCGTTCTGCCCCTGAACAGGCAGTTAACCCACTGTTCCTAGGCCGTCATTGAAAATAAGAATTTGTTCTTAACTGACTTGCCTAGTTAAATAAAGGTAAAATAAATAAATAAAAAACAACGGTAACCTGCTTCATTTTTGGTGGATTTGTTGTTGTTGTTGTTGTTGTTGTACACTTCAGGCACTTCAGAAGATCGATGGTCTAACGGTCAAAGATTTAACAGTTGTTATTCTCTCCTTGCTGATTGGCTGGTTATTATCAAGAGAAATAAAGTGTTACGTTAGCTACCAAGTTTTAGGGATACCCTGCTCCCTATAAAGTGTACTACGTTTGACCATGGCCCATAATGGACTATGTAGAGGATAGGGTGGCATTTAGGACGCAGAGGGAACTCACACTCTCCCCTGGTTGTTTGGGAGACAAATAACTCACACTCTCCCCTGGTTGTTTGGGAGACAAATAACTCACACTCTCCCCTGGTTGTTTGGGATACAGGCATAACTCACACTCTCCCCTGGTTGTTTGGGAGACAAATAACTCACACTCTCCCCTGGTTGTTTGGGATACAGGCATAACTCACACTCTCCCCTGGTTGTTTGGGAGACAAATAACTCACACTCTCCCCTGGTTGTTTGGGATACATGCCTAACTCACACTCTCCCCTGGTTGTTTGGGATACAGGCGTAACTCATACTCTCCCTTGGTTGTTTGGGATACAGGCATAACTCACACTCTCCCCTGGTTGTCTGGGAGACAAATAACTCACACTCTCCCCTGGTTGTTTGGGATACATGCCTAACTCACACTCTCCCCTGGTTGTTTGGGATACAGGCGTAACTCTCACTCTCCCCTGGTTGTTTGGGATACAGGCGTAACTCTCACTCTCCCCTGGTTGTTTGGGATACAGGCGTAACTCTCACTCTCCCCTGGTTGTTTGGGATACAGGCGTAACTCACACTCTCCCCTGGTTGTTTGGGAGACAAATAACTCACACTCTCCCCTGGTTGTTTGGGATACAGGCGTAACTCTCACTCTCCCCTGGTTGTTTGGGATACAGGCGTAACTCTCACTCTCCCCTGGTTGTTTGGGATACAGGCGTAACTCTCACTCTCCCCTGGTTGTTTGGGATACAGGCGTAACTCACACTCTCCCCTGGTTGTTTGGGATACAGGCGTAACTCTCACTCTCCCCTGGTTGTTTGGGATACAGGCGTAACTCACACTCTCCCCTGGTTGTTTGGGATACAGGCGTAACTCACACTCTCCCCTGGTTGTTTGGGATACAGGCGTAACTCTCACTCTCCCCTGGTTGTTTGGGATACAGGCGTAACTCACACTCTCCCCTGGTTGTTTGGGATACAGGCGTAACTCACACTCTCCCCTGGTTGTTTGGGATACAGGCGTAACTCTCACTCTCCCCTGGTTGTTTGGGATACAGGCGTAACTCACACTCTCCCCTGGTTGTTTGGGAGACAAATAACTCACACTCTCCCCTGGTTGTCTGGGAGACAAATAACTCACACTCTCCCCTGGTTGTTTGGGATACATGCCTAACTCACACTCTCCCCTGGTTGTTTGGGATACAGGCGTAACTCACACTCTCCCCTGGTTGTTTGGGATACATGCCTAACTCACACTCTCCCCTGGTTGTTTGGGATACAGGCGTAACTCACACTCTCCCTTGGTTGTTTGGGATACAGGCATAACTCACACTCTCCCCTGGTTGTTTGGGATACAGGCCTAACTCTCACTCTCCCCTGGTTGTTTGGGATACAGGCGTAACTCACACTCTCCCTTGGTTGTTTGGGATACAGGCATAACTCACACTCTCCCCTGGTTGTTTGGGATACAGGCCTAACTCTCACTCTCCCCTGGTTGTTTGGGATACAGGCGTAACTCACACTCTCCCCTGGTTGTTTGGGATACAGGCCTAACTCTCACTCTCCCCTGGTTGTTTGGGATACAGGCCTAACTCTCACTCTCCCCTGGTTGTTTGGGATACAGGCCTAACTCACACTCTCCCCTGGTTATTGCTCACCGCTACAGGGCCACAGACCTAGACCACTCTCACAACTTCAAAGGGCTTCATGTGGAAAATTGTGTATACTTCACCCTCAGAAGATTTACAGTCAAACAATTTATATAAGGACTCTCTCTCTCTCTGCTGTGGGACCAGGCTGTCCAGACTAATGACTCTCTCTCTCTCTCTCTGCTGTGGGACCAGGCTGTCCAGACTAATGACTCTCTCTCTCTCTGCTGTGGGACCAGGCTGTCCAGACTAATGACTCTCTCTCTCTCTGCTGTGGGACCAGGCTGTCCAGACTAATGACTCTCTCTCTCTCTGCTGTGGGACCAGGCTGTCCAGACTAATGACTCTCTCTCTCTCTGCTGTGGGACCAGGCTGTCCAGACTAATGACTCTCTCACTCTCTCTCTGCGTGGGACCAGGCTGTTCAGACTAATGACTCTCTCTCTCTGCTGTTGGACCAGGCTGTCCAGACTAATGGCTCTCTCTCTCTCTGCTGTGGGACCAGGCTGTCCAGACTAATGACTCTCTCTCTCTCTCTCTCTCTCTCTGCTGTGGGACCAGGCTGTCCAGACTAATGGCTCTCTCTCTCTCTGCTGTGGGACCAGGCTGTCCAGACTAATGACTCTCTCTCTCTGCTGTGGGACCAGGCTGTCCAGACTAATGACTCTCTCTCTCTGCTGTGGGACCAGGCTGTCCAGACTAATGACTCTCTCTCTCTGCTGTGGGATCAGGCTGTCCAGACTAATGACTCTCTCTCTCTGCTGTGGGACCAGGCTGTCCAGACTAATGACTCTCTCTCTCTCTCTCTGCTGTGGGACCAGGCTGTCCAGACTAATGACTCTCTCTCTCTGCTGTGGGACCAGTCTGTCCATACTAATGACTCTCTCTCTCTCTCTGCTGTGGGATCAGGCTGTCCAGACTAATGACTCTCTCTCTCTGCTGTGGGACCAGGCTGTCCAGACTAATGACTCTCTCTCTCTCTGCTGTGGGACCAGGCTGTCCAGACTAATGACTCTCTCTCTCTCTGCTGTGGGACCAGGCTGTCCAGACTAATGACTCTCTCTCTCTCTCTGCTCTGGGACCAGGCTGTCCAGACTAATGACTCTCTCTCTCTCTCTGCTGTGGGACCAGGCTGTCCAGACTAATGACTCTCTCTCTCTGCAGTGGGACCAGGCTGTCCAGACTAATGACTCTCTCTCTCTGCTGTGGGACCAGGCTGTTCAGACTAAGGACTCTCTCTCTCTGCTGTGGGACCAGGCTGTCCAGACTAATGACTCTCTCTCTCTCTGCTGTGGGACCAGGCTGTCCAGACTAATGACTCTCTCTCTCTGCTGTGGGACCAGGCTGTCCAGACTAATAACTCTCTCTCTCTCTGCTGTGGGACCAGGCTGTCCAGACTAATGACTCTCTCTCTCTCTCTGCTGTGGGACCAGGCTGTTCAGACTAATGACTCTCTCTCTCTGCTGTGGGACCAGGCTGTCCAGACTAATGACTCTCTCTCTCTCTGCTGTGGGACCAGGCTGTCCAGACTAATGACTCTCTCACTCTCTCTCTGCTGTGGGACCAGGCTGTTCAGACTAATGACTCTCTCTCTCTGCTGTTGGACCAGGCTGTCCAGACTAATGGCTCTCTCTCTCTCTGCTGTGGGACCAGGCTGTCCCGACTAATGACTCTCTCTCTCTCTCTCTCTCTCTCTGCTGTGGGACCAGGCTGTCCAGACTAATGACTCTCTCTCTCTCTGCTGTGGGACCAGGCTGTTCAGAATAATGACTCTCTCTCTCTCTGCTGTGGGACCAGGCTGTCCAGACTAATGACTCTCTCTCTCTCTGCTGTGGGACCAGGCTGTCCAGACTAATGACTCTCTCTCTCTCTGCTGTGGGACCAGGCTGTCCAGACTAATGACTCTCTCTTTCTCTCTGCTGTTCGACCAGGCTGTCTAGACTAATTAACTACAAAGCTTTGGGGAAACTAACTCACCGCTGATTGGTTATCGTCTCTCCTTACAGGGACGGACCTGACCAAGGATCTCCTCAGATTGGTCAGTTCAGTGGGAACACGCCCCAGAAAGAGGTCTATACCACAGCCAATCATGTCCTCATCAAGTTCCACAGTGATTTCAGCACTAGCGGGTTCTTTGTACTTAGTTACCATGGTGAGTAGTGCCCTTTTAAAGTGTCTACTTAGTTACCATGGTGAGTAGTGCCCTTTTACAGTTTCTACTTAGTTACCATGGTGAGTAGTGCCCTTTTACAGTTTCTACTTAGTTACCATGGTGAGTAGTGCCCTTTTAAAGTTTCTACTTAGTTACCATTAGTTACCATGGTGAGTGTTCCCTGTTAAAGAGACTGCTTCAGCTGTAATGATTTTGATTCAAATGAACCAGTATATTAAATAGAACCCTAGACTGGACATTGGTAAAATAATGAACTTACAGCATTCATGAACTTACTGCCTTTACGAATTTATAGTCATTATGAACTTAGTGTTTATGAACTTAGTGTTTATGAACTTACTGCATTAATGAACTTAGTCTTTATGAACTCAGTCTTTATGAACTTACTGTGTTTATGAACTTAGTCTTTATGAACTTAGTCTTTATGAACTTAGTCTTTATGAACTTAGTCTTTGTGAACTTAGTGTTTATTAACTTACTTCATTAATGAACTTAGTCTTTATGAACTCAGTCTTTATGAACTTACTGTGTTTATGAACTTAGTCTTTATGAACTTAGTCTTTATGAACTTAGTCTTTATGAACCTACAGTGTTTATGAACTTAGTCTTTGTGAACTTAGTCTTTATGAACTTAGTCTTTATGAACCTAAAGTGTTTATGAACTTAGTCTTTATGAACTTACTGCATTAATGAACTTAGTCTTTATGAACTTAGTCTTTATGAACTTAGTCTTTATGAACTTAGTCTTTATGAACCTACAGTGTTTATGAACTTACTTCATTAATGAACTTAGTCTTTATGAACTTAGTCTTTATGAACTTAGTCTTTATGAACTTAGTCTTTATGAACTTAGTCTTTATGAACCTACAGTGTTTATGAACTTACTGCATTAATGAACTTAGTCTTTATGAACTTAGTCTTTATGAACTTACTGCATTAATGAACTTAGTCTTTATGAACTTAGTCTTTATGAACTTACTGCATTAATGAACTTAGTCTTTATGAACTTAGTCTTTATGAACTTAGTCTTTATGAACTTAGTCTTTATGAACTTAGTCTTTATGAACTTAGTCTTTATGAACCTACAGTGTTTATGAACTTAGTCTTTATGAACTTAGTCTTTGTGAACTTAGTCTTTATGAACTTAGTCTTTATGAATTTATAGTCAGGTAAGGAGGAGATTGGTTGAAAGGAATAGAGGGGAAGCTGAATTAAGTCAATGAAAACCTCGGGCTCCCCGATTGACGCAGTGATCTGAGGCAGCGGTCTGAGGCAGCGGTCTGAGGCAGCGGTCTGAGGCAGTACTAGAGGCGTCACTACAGACTGTGGTTCGATTCCAGGCTGTATCACAGCGGTCTAAGGCACTGCATCTCAGTGCTAGTGGCGCCACTACAGACCATGGTTTGATTCCAGGCTGTATCACAGCGGTCTAAGGCACTGCATCTCAGTGCTAGAGGCGTCACTACAGACCGTGGTTCGATTCCAGGCTGTATCACAGCGGTCTAAGGCACTGCATCTCAGTGTTAGAGGCGTCACTACAGACCGTGGTTCGATTCCAGGCTGCATCACAGCGGTCTAAGGCACTGCATCTCAGTGCTAGAGGCGTCACTACAGACCGTGGTTTGATTCCAGGCTGCATCACAGCGGTCTAAGGCACTGCATCACAGTGCTAGAGGCGTCACTACAGTCCCTGGTTCGAATCCAGGCTGCATCACATCCGGCCGTGATCGGGAGTCCCGTAGGACGGTGCACAATTGGCCCGTCGTCGTCTGGGTTTGGCCGTCATTGTATATAAGACTTAGTTCTTATAACTGACTAGTTAAATAAATACTGTAGGAGCACATGGGTCCGGATGAGGCTGACGTATTGATTACTATGCTGTTGTCACCACCTTTATTAGCTGGTTGTATTTTAGTCCATTCTGCTCCCTAGCGCCTTGTTGTTCTTATTGTCACGATTTATACTGATAAAAACCTGGATATCAACAGTCATCTTACCACAGTTTGAATTATCATGCCTTTTTTTATGATCGTGGTTGAGGTTCATAATCATGATAGCTGGACATTCTATGGATTTACAGGCTTAGAAGTGTGATGAGTTGACAGGATGAAGGAGGGGTGATGACAGTTTGATGAGCTGACAGGGTGAAGGAGGTGTGATGAGCTGACAGGATGAAGGAGGTGTGATGAGCTGACAGGATGAAGGAGGGGTGATGACAGTTTGATGAGCTGACAGGGTGAAGGAGGTGTGATGACAGTTTGATGAGCTGACAGGATGAAGGAGGTGTGATGACAGTTTGATGAGCTGACAGGATGAAGGAGGTGTGATGAGCTGACAGGATGAAGGGGGTGTGATGACAGTTTGATGAGCTGACACGATGAAGGAGGTGTGATGAGATGACAGGATGAAGGGGGTGTGATGACAGTTTGATGAGCTGACAGGATGAAGGAGGTGTGATGACAGTTTGATGAGCTGACAGGATGAAGGAGGGGTGATGACAGTTTGATGAGCTGACAGGATGAAGGAGGGGTGATGACAGTTTGATGAGCTGACAGGATGAAGGAGGTGTGATGACAGTTTGATGTGCTGACAGGATGAAGGAGGGGTGATGAGCTGACAGGATGAAGGAGGTGTGATGACAGTTTGATGAGCTGACTGGATGAAGGAGGTGTGATGACAGTTTGATGAGCTGACAGGATGAAGGAGGTGTGATGAGCTGACAGGATGAAGGAGGTGTGATGACAGTTTGATGAGCTGACAGGATGAAGGAGGTGTGATGAGCTGACAGGATGAAGGAGGTGTGATGACAGTTTGATGAGCAGACAGGATGAAGGAGGTGTGATGAGCTGACAGGATGAAGGAGGTGTGATGAGCTGACAGGATGAAGGAGGTGTGATGACAGTTTGATGAGCTGACAGGATGAAGGAGGTGTGATGACAGTTTGATGAGCTGACAGGATGAAGGAGGTGTGATGAGCTGACAGGATGAAGGAGGTGTGATGAGCTGACAGGATGAAAGAGGTGTGATGACAGTTTGATGAGCTGACAGGATGAAGGAGGTGTGATGACAGTTTGATGAGCTGACAGGATGAAGGAGGTGTGATGACAGTTTGATGAGCTGACAGGATGAAGAAGGTGTGATGACAGTTTGATGAGCTGACCGGATGAAGGAGGTGTGATGAGCTGACAGGATGAAGGAGGTGTGATGACAGTTTGATGAGCTGACAGGATGAAGGTGGTGTGATGACAGTTTGATGAGCTGACAGGATGAAGGAGGTGTGATGAGCTGACAGGATGAAGGAGGTGTGATGACAGTTTGATGAGCTGACAGGATGAAGGAGGTGTGATGACAGTTTAATGAGCTGACAGGATGAAGGAGGTGTGATGACAGTTTGATGAGCTGACAGGATGAAGGAGGTGTGATGAGCTGACAGGAAGAAGGAGGGGTGATGACTGTTTGATGAGCTAACAGGATGAAGGAGGTGTGATGACAGTTTGATGAGCTGACAGGATGAAGGAGGTGTGATGAGCTGACAGGATGAAGGACGTGTGATGACAGTTTGATGAGCTGACAGGATGAAGGGGGTGTGATGACAGTTTGATGAGCTGACAGTATGAAGGAGGGGTGATGACAGTTTGATGAGCTGACAGGATGAAGGAGGGGTGAGGACAGTTTGATGAGCTGACAGGATGCATATCAAGAGCCGAACTCTTGTGTTGATACGTAAGTTAATGTTTACCTTCTATTGTTGTTGTTCTTTATTGTTGTTGTTTATTGTTGTTGTTTATCCCCCTTCACAGCATACCAACTGAGAGTGTGTCAGTCTCCTCCAGCTGTTGCCAACGCAGAAGTCCTCACAGAAAATGACGAGTTTGAAATAGGTCTGTCACCTTTTATACATGTGTTTGTTTGGTTGGTGAGTTGTTTGGTTGGTGAGTTGTTTGGTTGGTGGGTTGTTTGGTTGGTGAGTTGTTTGGTTGGTGGGTTGTTTGGTTGGTGAGTTGTTTGGTTGGTGAGTTGTTTGATTGGTGGGTTGTTTGGTTGGTGGGTTGTTTGGTTGGTGAGTTGTTTGGTTGGTGAGTTGTTTGGTTGGTGAGTTGTTTGGTTGGTGAGTTGTTTGGTTGGTGAGTTGTTTGGTTGGTGAGTTGTTTGGTTGGTGATTTGTTTGGTTGGTGAGTTGTTTGGTTGGTGAGTTGTTTGGTTGGTGAGTTGTTTGGTTGGTGAGTTGTTTGGTTGGTGAGTTGTTTGGTTGGTGAGTTGTTTGGTTGGTGAGTTGTTTGGTTGGTGAGTTGTTTGGTTGGTGAGTTGGCTGGTTATTTCTCTGTACTCATTCATTTATTTATTTCAAAGTGGCGCAGTGCAAGCTGTGTTGCTACAGATGCTGGTTTAATACCCGTGCCGCCCTCGACTGGGGAGACCCGTGAGATGACTGTAGGTTTTTGGTTTCTCTCCCTCTAAAAACATAAATAATTCTAAATTACAAATTAGTAACAATGTCTCACCCCATGTTCAAGACTGGGGTTTTTTCTCGCTCATTTTACGTTATTTGAAAACAAAATCATCTCCAAAATATTTAAGAGGCATTTCACTAATAACGGAGCTGGCTAAGGAAACATTCCCGTTGTTCTTAGTGCCAGTCTGCACCTTCAAACTAAAACAATTTAACTAATAATGGCATCTTTACGCTTTTCGTTAATAAAATATTGATAAAAATAACTCTTTCAAAATGTGTATTTAGTTATTGATCCATAATGAATTACTATGGGAATAAATATTACTGGTTTATAGAAATACTGAAACAAAATTGTCTAATGAAGGTAAACAACTTTTTGCTTACTGGGAAAATACTCTTTCAAATACACACGTTGTACAGCGCCATCATGGCTTTTAGTAGGGCTGTATTTTTATAAATATTATTTTGGCCTTTAATTCAGATTACAATAGCTCACTGTCGTTTATTTTTTATTAAACAAAATAATCTCCAGAATATCATTATTGTCACTCTCCGAGCCCTTGGTTCTCTATGGTGTTTAGGTCAGAGCGTGACTAGGGGTGGGTGTTCTAGTCATTCTATTTCTAAGTTGGTGAGTTGTATGTTTCCCAATTAGAGGCAGCTGGTAATTGTTGCCTCTAATTGTGGATCATATTTAGGAAGCCCTTTCTCACAGCTTTGTGGGATATTGTGTTTGTTGCACCACGTAGTCATGGATTCATTGCTTTAAAAAAACAAAAACAAATGTTTTGTTGAAAAGTTTCACTTTAAATAAATATGTGGAACTCAAATCATGCTGCGCCTTGGTCTGTCCATTTCAACAATCGTGAAATTGCCGTGAACATCTATTTCATCACTGTTTTGCGCTGCTCTGAGACAAGCATGGAGAAACTAAAATATTAAATTATATTCCATGACATTATTAAGATACATCTGTTCACTGAATTTCAGCAAGTCTGATAAATAATCAAGTTAGGTTTCTCCAGAAATGTTTATTTAATTATTTCCTTCCTTTATTTAACCAGGCAAGTCAGTTAAGAACAAATTCTTATTTTCAATGACAGTCTAGGAACAGTGGGTTAACTGCCTGTTCAGTGGCAGAACGACAGATTTGTACCTTGTCAGCTCGGGGATTCAATTTTGCAACCTTTCAGGTTACTAGTCCAACGCTCTAACCACTACGCTACCCTGCCGCCCCAAATAATGTATTCTAAATAACAAACTGGCTTTATTTACAAATTTGTGAGAATGTCTCACCCCATGTTCAAGAACTGCCTTTTTCTCGCTCACTCTAGGTTAAATGAAAACCAAATCTCCAAAAACGCCAAATAAATCAATGCTAATCCCACTTTGTAACACAATAAAATGTGAAGAAATCCACTCTCTCTGAATACTTTTGCAAGGCCCTGTTTCCTTCCAAGATACGATGATATGGTTGTATCAAAGGAACCCCAGCTCTTCATCAGAATGTCCATCTTGATAATGCCTTGACGGCTTCAGTATTGTCGTCAGACTTGGGTTCAAATAGTATTTGATTTATTTAAAATATTTTAGCTGTGCTTGTCTGAGCTGACCTGGCATCTGATTATATCAAGCCAGGCCTGGTGGTGTTTAGTGATGTCTATGCCTCCTATCTGAAAGACTGTGTGTGTGTGTGTGTGTGTGTGTGTGTGTGTGTGTGTGTGTGTCTGTCTGTGTGTGTTTGTGTGTGGTTCCTCCAGGGGACATTATCCGGTACCAGTGCCTGCCAGGGTTCACCCTGTTGGGCTCGGAGATCCTGACGTGCAGGCTGGGGGAGAGGCTCCAGATGGACGGCCCTCCACCTCTCTGCCAAGGTTAGCATCGGCTGCATCTGTAATGGCGTCCCCTATGTAGTACACTGCTTTTGACCAGGGGTCATAGATCTCGAGAGCTTCTAAACTGAAAACATCACTCAAATCAAATCAAATGTATTTATATAGCCCTTCGTACGTCAGTTGATATCTCAAAGTGCTGTACAGAAACCCAGCCTAAAACCCCAAACAGCAAGCAATGCAGGTGTAGAAGCACGGTGGCTAGGAAAAACTCCCTAGAAAGGCCAGAAACCTAGAGAGGAACCAGGCTCTGAGGGCTGGCCAGTCCTCTTCTGGCTGTGCCAGGTGGAGATTATAAACCTAGAGAGGAACCAGGCTATGAGGGGTGGAGATTATAAACCTAGAAAGGAACCAGGCTATGAGGGGTGGCCAGTCCTCTTCTGGCTGTGCCGGGTGGAGATTATAAACCTAGAGAGGAACCAGGCTATGAGGGGTGGCCAGTCCTCTTCTGGCTGTGCCGGGTAGAGAGGAACCAGGCTATGTGGGGTGGCCAGTCCTCTTCTGGCTGTGCCGGGTGGAGATTATAACAGAACATGGCCAAGATGTTCAACTGTTCATAAATGACCAGCAGGGTCAGATAATAATAATCACAGGCAGAACAGTTGAAACTCAGAATTCCAACATTCCTCTTATAGATCGTTTGTCTCTGCTGTAAAAAGTAAAGCACAGTATAGGGAATACGGTGCCGTAGTGAGCACAGACACATTGTCCTGGGCTATAAAGCACAGAGAGTTCACATTACGGAAATAGGTTTGACCTCTTATTTAATTTCATTCTTCTGTTTGTTGATGTCCGCTGTACACGTTCCTGTATAGAGTCGGGGAAAATATTGAGCTCTCTGTCGACGTAATCTATCTTTGTTTTTTTTTTAAACCTGTCGTTTTTTTTACATTCTGTTCGTTGATATCAGCTTCAAATGTTTTCCTGCTCATTTTTTTGTTGCCTGAACATTTCACATTTTGTTGGCCACGTTAACCTTTCTGTTCTATTACCTTACCTCTTTAAAAAAAAGGCCTGAAGAAAGAAAGCTAGTTGTCAGAATAACAATATGGTTCGAGAGTGTTGTCGTTAAATCAGACATGCCACTCTTCAGTACTGAGAAAGGTGCTGATGTATATAGTCACCATCTATAAACAGTAACCATCAGAAGGTATCTGTCTCCAGTACTGAGAAAGGAGATGATATAAACAGTAACCATCAGAAGGTATCTGTCTCCTGTACTGAGAAAGGAGATGATATAAACAGTAACCATCAGAAGGTATCTGTCTCCAGTACTGAGAAAGGAGATGATATAAACAGTAACCATCAGAAGGTATCTGTCTCCAGTACTGAGAAAGGAGATGATATAAACAGTAACCATCAGAAGGTATCTGTCTCCTGTACTGAGAAAGGAGATGATATAAACAGTAACCACCAGAAGGTATCTGTCTCCAGTACTGAGAAAGGAGATGATATAAACAGTAACCATCAGAAGGTATCTGTCTCCAGTACTGAAAGGAGATGATATACAGTGCCTTGCGAAAGTATTCGGCCCCCTTGAACTTTGCGACCTTTTGCCACATTTCAGGCTTCAAACATAAAGATATAAAACTGTATTTTTTTGTGAAGAATCAACAACAAGTGGGACACAATCATGAAGTGGAACGACATTTATTGGATATTTCAAACTTTTTTAACAAATCAAAAACTGAAAAATTGGGCGTGCAAAATTATTCAGCCCCTTTACTTTCAGTGCAGCAAACTCTCTCCAGAAGTTCAGTGAGGATCTCTGAATGATCCAATGTTGACCTAAATGACTAATGATGATAAATACAATCCACCTGTGTGTAATCAAGTCTCCGTATAAATGCACCTGCACTGTGATAGTCTCAGAGGTCCGTTAAAAGCGCAGAGAGCATCATGAAGAACAAGGAACACACCAGGCAGGTCCGAGATACTGTTGTGAAGAAGCTTAAAGCCGGATTTGGATACAAAAAGATTTCCCAAGCTTTAAACATCCCAAGGAGCACTGTGCAAGCGATAATATTGAAATGGAAGGAGTATCAGACCACTGCAACTCTACCAAGACCTGGCCGTCCCTCTAAACTTTCATCTCATACAAGGAGAAGACTGATCAGAGATGCAGCCAAGAGGCCCATGATCACTCTGGATGAACTGCAGAGATCTACAGCTGAGGTGGGAGACTCTGTCCATAGGACAACAATCAGTCGTATATTGCACAAATCTGGCCTTTATGGAAGAGTGGCAAGAAGAAAGCCATTTCTTAAAGATATCCATAAAAAGTGTTGTTTAAAGTTTGCCACAAGCCACCTGGGAGACACACCAAACATGTGGAAGAAGGTGCTCTGGTCAGATGAAACCAAAATTGAACTTTTTGGCAACAATGCAAAACGTTATGTTTGGCGTAAAAGCAACACAGCTGAACACACCATCCCCACTGTCAAACATGGTGGTGGCAGCATCATGGTTTGGGCCTGCTTTTCTTCAGCAGGGACAGGGAAGATGGTTAAAATTGATGGGAAGATGGATGGAGCCAAATACAGGACCATTCTGGAAGAAAACCTGATGGAGTCTGCAAAAGACCTGAGACTGGGACGGAGATTTGTCTTCCAACAAGACAATGATCCAAAACATAAAGCAAAATCTACAATGGAATGGTTCAAAAATAAACATATCCAGGTGTTAGAATGGCCAAGTCAAAGTCCAGACCTGAATCCAATCGACAATCTGTGGAAAGAACTGAAAACTGCTGTTCACAAATGCTCTCCATCCAACCTCACTGAGCTCGAGCTGTTTTGCAAGGAGGAATGAGAAAAAATGTCAGTCTCTTGATGTGCAAAACTGATAGAGACATACCCCAAGCGACTTACAGCTGTAATCACAGCAAAAAGTGGCGCTACAAAGTATTAACTTAAGGGCCATGATTTTGCACGCCCAATTTTTCAGTTTTTGATTTGTTAAAACAGTTTGAAATATCCAATAAATGTCGTTCCACTTCATGATTGTGTCCCACTTGTTGTTGATTCTTCACAAAAAAATACAGTTTTATATCTTTATGTTTGAAGCCTGAAATGTGGCAAAAGGTCGCAAAGTTCAAGGGGGCCGAATACTTTCGCAAGGCCCTGCATAAACAGATTTTATTTTGTAGTGCTACCAAGGGACAAAGCTTTAACACAGTGAACCAGTACTCTGTACCCTGAGGCTCTGTCACACCCACACCCACAGTCACAGTCACAGTCACAGTCACAGTCACAGCCCCAGTCACAGCCCCAGTCACAGTCACAACCCACACCCACACCCACAGTCACAGTCACAGTCACAGCCCCAGTCACAGCCCCAGTCACAGTCACAGTCACAGTCACAGCCCCAGTCACAGTCACACCCACACCCACAGTCACAGTCACAGTCACAGCCCCAGTCACAGCCCCAGTCACAGCCCCAGTCACAGCCCCAGCCCCAGTCACAGCCCCAGTCACAGTCACAGCCCCAGTCACAGCCCCAGCCACAGTCACACCCACAGTCACAGTCACAGCCCCAGTCACAGCCCCAGCCACAGTCACACCCACAGTCACAGTCACACCCACAGTCACAGTCACACCAACAGGAACAGCCACAGCCCCAGTCACAGCCCCAGCCACAGCCCCAGTCACAGCCCCAGTCACATCCCCAGCCCCAGTCACAGCCCCAGTCACAGCCCCAGTCACAGCCCCAGCCCCAGTCACAGCCCCAGCCCTAGTCACAGCCCCAGTCACAGCCCCAGTCACAGCCCCAGTCACAGCCCCAGCCCCAGTCACAGCCCGTCACAGCCCCAGTCACAGCCCCAGTCACAGCCCAAGTCACAGCCACAGCCCCAGTCACTGCCCCAGTCACAGCCCCAGCCCCAGTCACAGCCCCAGCCCCAGCCACAACCCCAGCCACAGTCACAGCCCCAGTCCCAGCCACAGTCCCAGCCACAGCCCCAGTGACAGCCCCAGTCACAGTCACAGTCACAGCCCCAGTCACAGTCACAGCCCCAGCCCCAGCCACAACCCCAGCCACAGTCACAGCCCCAGTCCCAGTCACAGCCCCAGTGACAGCCCCAGCCCCAGTCACAGTCACAGTCACAGCCCCAGGGCTCACATCACTCTGTCCTCTCTGACCTCTAACATCACTCTGTCCTCTAACATCACTCTGTCCTCTCTGTCCTCTAACATCACTCTGTCCTCTAACATCACTCTGTCCTCTCTGACCTCTAACATCACTCTGTCCTCTAACATCACTCTGTCCTCTAACATCACTCTGTCCTCTCTGTTCTCTAACATCACTCTGTCCTCTAACATCACTCTGTCCTCTAACATCACTCTGTCCTCTAACATCACTCTGTCCTCTAACATCACTATGTCCTCTAACATCACTCTGTCCTCTCTGTCCTCTAACATCACTCTGTCCTCTAACATCACTCTGTCCTCTAACATCACTCTGTCCTCTAATATCACTCTGTCCTCTCACATCACTCTGTCACTCTCTGTCCTCTTTCCACCCACAGTACAATGTCCTGCTAACGAGGTCCGCTTCGACTCCACGGGGGTGATCCTGAGTCCCGGCTACCCAGACAGCTACCACAACCTCCAGACGTGTTCCTGGCTCATCAACGTAGAGAAGGGCTACAACGTCACCCTCCACTTCCAGCTCTTCCAGACAGAGAAGGAGTTTGACATCCTGGAGATATTTGACGGTGGGACATTTATCAACGTCACTTTGAGTATCGCAGTTAATCCTCTCTCTTCACATCTCTCATCGCAGGATAATTTGCAAAAATGACCACAGATTTGATCTGTCATGTGAAAGCTTTAGATAATGAATCCCTCAGCCATTAATTGTACTTTTTTAAACTCAGACCTTACTCCAAGCACTCTTCCAAGCACCCTTCCAAGCACCCTTCCTACCACCCTTACTTTACCTAAGTAAACTATGACAGAAATTTGTCCCTTCCAGTTTTATCATTGAAACAAAACAAGGCATCAGTTTGCTTTAGGACCATACGGACGCTTCTGATAGGTTGTTTGGAGTGTTTACCCGACAAAATATACAATAATAACTAATGATAATAATAATACATTTATTGTGAGTGGAAACTTGAAAGTCGTGAGAATGTTGTGCAACAATTTCACATGGAAATAGCTTTTGATATCTATAATATAGCCCACAGTAACCTACATGCAGTGTTCAGTACCAGCCCACAGTAACCTACATGCAGTGTTCAGTGCCAGCCCACAGTAACCTACATGCAGTGTTCAGTGCCAGCCCACAGTAACCTACATGCAGTGTTCAGTGCCAGCCCACAGTAACCTACATGCAGTGTTCAGTGCCAGCCCACAGTAACCTACATGCAGTGTTCAGTGCCAGCCCACAGTAACCTACATGCAGTGTTCAGTGCCAGCCCACAGTAAGCTACATGTGGTGTTCAGTGCCAGCCCACAGTAACCTACATGCGGTGTTCAGTGCCAGCCCACAGTAACCTACATGCAGTGTTCAGTGCCAGCCCACAGTAACCTACATTGCGGTGTTCAGTGCCAGCCCACAGTAACCTACATGTGGTGTTCAGTGCCAGCCCACAGTAACCTACATGCAGTGTTCAGTGCCAGCCCACAGTAACCTACATGCAGTGTTCAGTGCCAGCCTACAGTAACCTACATGCAGTGTTCAGTGCCAGCCCACAGTAACCTACATTGCGGTGTTCAGTGCCAGCCCACAGTAACCTACATTGCGGTGTTCAGTGCCAGCCCACAGTAACCTACATTGCGGTGTTCAGTGCCAGCCCACAGTAACCTACATGCAGTGTTCAGTGCCAGCCCACAGTAACCTACATGCAGTGTTCAGTGCCAGCCCACAGTAACCTACATGCAGTGTTCAGTGCCAGCCCACAGTAACCTACATGCAGTGTTCAGTGCCAGCCCACAGTAACCTACATGCAGTGTTCAGTGCCGGCCTACAATGTATGATACTTCTAAAAACGTTTTTACATTGTGAAGGACTTTGACATTAATTCATGATTTTATGTATTCGTCTGTAAGACCATGGGCTAAATAGGTGAATGTAAATTGCATTGTATTGTGTTATATGATGCAAGAAACCACTTAAAAAAATATATATATATATATTATTATTATCACCATACAGGAATTAGACACTGTACCCCTCTGACTTTTGGTTTATTTGCACATTCAAGCCTGTCTCAAAATACAATACAGTCCCTTTAATTTTGTTTTTACCTGACTGGCTTTTCACCGACAGCATGTAATGTAGCCGACACGTTTTGTGTTCTTGTAGGAAGCAGTAACTCCCCATTGTTGACCGATACTTCTCTATAACTGGGCTAACAACTCGCTAAATAACAAAGACTATCTACATAGAGAGATGTTAGGACATGTTAGGACATGTTAGGACGCCGCTCTGCGCTCTGATCTGAAAAGAGCAGACACTCGCCCGGTGATTGAAAGACCTCTCCCCAATATACTTCTAGTCCGTTGCTCTCTGGCTCTGCCTACAACTAAATCCCAGGCTCAATCTTGCAAAGTTAGATTTGGTTTGGTTTGTTACATTGAAAATGGGCTGATATAATGCTGATTCCTAAAAAATAAATAAAAACACGTTGATCTACAATATATAGTGTAAACTAGTTGGGCGAACTCAGCGAAGTTGGATCTCTGTGCCGACTGGCTTTGCTTCTGCGCATCAGTCCTGCAGGAGGGCGCACCGCCGGGCAAGCGCGACGTTTAGAGGGAACATTATTCACGAAGATTGTAAAATTGAGTCAACCCTACTTTATTGAGGTCTGAGTCAAAGCAATATGGCTATTTGCTAGTGTAATTGACTACTTAAAGATGAATAAACTGCACTGCAAGGTCGAACCAATACAACGAATCACGCTTTGAATTCCAATAGAGGAGCTAACCAGCCAACAAGTGTGGTTACACATTACATGTAATACACTACACAGTACATGTAATACACTACACAGTACATGTAATACACTACACAGAGGAGCTAACCAGCCAACAAGTGTGGTTACACAGTACATGTAATACACTGCACAGTACATGTTATACAGTACATGTAATACACTACACAGTACATGTTATACAGTACATGTAATACACTACACAGTACATGTTATACAGTACATGTAATACACTACACAGTACATGTTATACAGTACATGTAATACACTACACAGGACATGTTATACAGTACATGTAATACACTACACAGGACATGTTATACAGTACATGTAATACACTACACAGTACATGTTATACAGTACATGTAATACACTACACAGTACATGTTATACAGTACATGTAATACACTACACAGTACATGTTATACAGTACATGTAATACACTACACAGGACATGTTATACAGTACATGTAATACACTACACAGGACATGTTATACAGTACATGTAATACACTACACAGGACATGTTATACAGTACATGTAATACACTACACAGTACATGTTATACAGTACATGTAATACACTACACAGTACATGTTATACAGTACATGTAATACACTACACAGTACATGTTATACAGTACATGTAATACACTACACAGGACATGTTATACAGTACATGTAATACACTACACAGGACATGTTATACAGTACATGTATTATAGTATATGTTATACAGTACATGTATTATAGTACATGTTATACAGTACATGTTATACAGTACATGTATTATAGTACATGTTATACAGTACATGTTATACAGTACATGTATTATAGTATATGTTATACAGTACATGTATTATAGTACATGTTATACAGAACATGTTATACAGTACATGTATTATAGTATATGTTATACAGTACATGTATTATAGTATATGTTATACAGTACATGTATTATAGTATATGTTATACAGTACATGTTATACAGTACATGTATTATAGTATATGTTATACAGTACATGTATTATAGTATATGTTATTCAGTACATGTATTATAGTATATGTTATACAGTACATGTATTATAGTACATGTTATACAGTACATGTATTATAGTACATGTTATACAGTACATGTATTATAGTATATGTTATACAGTACATGTATTATAGTATATGTTATACAGTACATGTTATACAGTACATGTTATACAGTACATGTATTATCGTATATGTTATACAGTACATGTATTATAGTATATGTTATACAGTACATGTTATACAGTACATGTATTATAGTATATGTTATACAGTACATGTATTATAGTATATGTTATACAGTACATGTATTATAGTATATGTTATACAGTACATGTATTATAGTATATGTTATACAGTACATGTTATACAGTACATGTTATACAGTACATGTTATACAGTACATGTATTATAGTACATGTTATACAGTACATGTATTATAGTACATGTTATACAGTACATGTATTATAGTATATGTTATACAGTACATGTTATACAGTACATGTTATACAGTACATGTATTATAGTATATGTTATACAGTACATGTATTATAGTACATGTTATACAGTACATGTATTATAGTACATGTTATACAGTACATGTATTATAGTACATGTTATACAGTACATGTATTATAGTACATGTTATACAGTACATGTATTATAGTATATGTTATACAGTATATGTTATACAGTACATGTTATACAGTACATGTTATACAGTACATGTATTATAGTATATGTTATACAGTACATGTATTATAGTATATGTTATACAGTACATGTATTATAGTATATGTTATACAGTACATGTATTATAGTATATGTTATACAGTACATGTATTATAGTACATGTATTATAGTATATGTTATACAGTACATGTATTATAGTATATGTTATACAGTACATGTTATACAGTACATGTTATACAGTACATGTATTATAGTATATGTTATACAGTACATGTATTATAGTATATGTTATACAGTACATGTATTATAGTACATGTTATACAGTACATGTTATACAGTACATGTATTATAGTATATGTTATACAGTACATGTTATACAGTACATGTATTATAGTATATGTTATACAGTACATGTTATACAGTACATGTAATATACTATATGTTATACAGTACATGTATTATAGTATATGTTATACAGTACATGTATTATAGTATATGTTATACAGTATATGTTATACAGTACATGTATTATAGTATATGTTATACAGTACATGTATTATAGTATATGTTATACAGTACATGTAATATAGTATATGTTATACAGTACATGTTATACAGTACATGTTATACAGTACATGTATTATAGTATATGTTATACAGTACATGTTATACAGTACATGTAATATAGTATATGTTATACAGTACATGTTATACAGTACATGTTATACAGTACATGTATTATAGTACATGTTATACAGTACATGTTATACAGTACATGTTATACAGTACATGTTATACAGTACATGTATTATAGTATATGTTATACAGTACATGTTATACAGTACATGTTATACAGTACATGTATTATAGTACATGTTATACAGTACATGTTATACAGTACATGTATTATAGTATATGTTATACAGTACATGTTATACAGTACATGTTATACAGTACATGTATTATAGTATATGTTATACAGTACATGTTATACAGTACATGTATTATAGTATATGTTATACAGTACATGTTATACAGTACATGTAATATACTATATGTTATACAGTACATGTTATACAGTACATGTTATACAGTACATGTATTATAGTACATGTTATACAGTACATGTATTATAGTACATGTTATACAGTACATGTTATACAGTACACACTTGGAGGGAATGTTCCACCTATTAACTATCTGACCTCTGATGATGTCACACTGTGTGCTTTTCTGTGTTTGTGGAGCCAGAACATTCACCTGAAACAGCATTAACATCTCTCTGTGTCTCTGTCCTAACAGGTCCTAACATCTCTCTGTGTCTCTGTCCTAACAGAACATTCACCCGAAACACCATTAACATCTCTCTGTGTCTCTGTCCTAACAGAACATTCACCTGAAACACCATTAACATCTCTCTGTGTCTCTGTCCTAACAGAACATTCACCTGAAACACCATTAACATCTCTCTGTGTCTCTGTCCTAACAGAACATTCACCTGAAACACCATTAACATCTCTCTGTGTCTCTGTCCTAACAGAACATTCACCTGAAACACCATTAACATCTCTCTGTGTCTCTGTCCTAACAGAACATTCACCTGAAACACCATTATTTTATACACTCAATTCTCCTCCCTCTGCATTTGTCTGTGTCACTCTGTGTCTCTGTCCTAACAGGTCCTAACATCTCTCTGTGTCTCTGTCCTAACAGGTCCTAGCATCTCTCTGTGTTTCTGTCCTAACAGGTCCTAACATCTCTCTGTGTCTCTGTCCCAACATGTCCTAACATCTATCTGTGTCTCTGTCCTAACAGGTCCTAACATCTCTCTGTGTCTCTGTCCTAACAGGTCCTAACATCTCTCTGTGTCTCTGTCCTAACAGGTCTCTTTGTCTCTGTCCTAACAGGTCCTAATATCTATCTGTGTCTCTGTCCTAACAGGTCCTAACATCTCTCTGTGTCTCTGTCCTAACAGGTCCTAACAGGTCCTAACATCTCTCTGTGTCTCTGTCCTAACAGGTCCTAACATCTCTCTGTGTCTCTGTCATAACAGGTCCTAACATCTCTCTGTGTCTCTGTCTTAACAGGTCCTAACATATCTCTGTGTCTCTGTCTTAACATGTCCTAACATCTCTCTGTCCTAACATGTCCTAACATCTCTCCGTGTCTCTGTCCTAACAGGTCCTAACATCTCTCCGTGTCTCTGTCCTAACAGGTCCTAATGTCTCTCTGTGTCTCTGTCCTAACAGGTCCTAGCATCTCTCCGTGTCTCTGTCCTAACAGGTCCTAACATCTCTCTGTGTCTCTGTCCTAACAGGTCCTAACATCTCTCTCTCCTAACATGTCCTAACATCTCTCTGGGTCTCTGTCCTAACATGTCCTAACATCTCTCTGTCCTAACCATTCCTAACATCTCTCCGTGTCTCTGTCCTAACAGGTCCTAACATCTACAGCCAGAGCCTGGCATCCCTCAGCGGTGACATCACCACGCCCTTTAACCTCACGACCTCTGGTCATCAGTTGCTTCTGCGCTGGTCGTCTGACCACGGCACCAACAGGAAGGGCTTCCACGTCAGATATGTGGGTGAGTATCAAAGTATGTATCCTGTTAATAATGACTTTCCTTCACCCAGCACGTCTTCATCCACCCCGCTATACTACACAACCAATAGGAGTCATTAACGTCATGGTACAGGGCCCCTACCAGAAATAGACTGGCCATTGGGCAGTTCTGGACGATTTTATTTATTTATTTATTTATTTCACCTTTATTTAACCAAGTAGGCAAGTTGAGAAAAAGTTCTCATTTACAATTGCGACCTGGCCAAGATAAAGCAAAGCAGTTCGACACATACAACAACACAGAGTAACACATGGAGTAAAACAAACATACAGTCAATAATACAGTATAAACAAGTCTATAAACGATGTGAGCAAATGAGGTGAGATAAGGGAGGTAAAGGCAAAAAAAGGCCATGGTGGCAAAGTAAATAGAATATATACATATTCCCAGTCCATCCCTGGGCCCCGTCCATCCCTGATCCCAGTCCATCCCTAGGCCCCGTCCATCCCTAGGCCCCGTCCATCCCTAGGCCCCGTCCATCCCTAGGCCCCATCCATCCCTAGGCCACGTCCATCCCTAGGCCCCGTCCATCCCTAGGTCCCGTCCATCCCTGATCCCAGTCCATCCCTGGGCCCCGTCCATCCCTAGGCCCCGTCCATCCCTAGGCCCCGTCCATCCCTGATCCCAGTCCATCCCTGGGCCCTGTCCATCCCTAGGCCCCGTCCATCCCTGGGCCCCGTTCATCTCTAGGCCCCATCCATCCCTAGGCCCCGTCCATCCCTAGGCCCCGTCCATCCCTGATCCCAGTCCATCCCTAGGCCCTGTCCATCCCTAGGCCCTGACCATCCCTTGGCCCCGTCCATCCCTAGGCCCTGTCCATCCCGAGGCCCCATCCATCCCTGATCCCAGTCCATCCCTAGGCCCAGTCCATCCCTAGACCCCGTCCATCCCTAGGCCCCATCCATCCCTGATCCCAGTCCATCCCTGGGCCCCGTCCATCCCTAGGCCCCAACCATCCCTAGGCCCCGCCCATCCCTGATCCCCGTCCATCCCTAGGCCCCGTCCATCCCTAGGCCCTGTCCATCCCTAGGCCCAGTCCAT
>NW_027261141.1:0-15000 GCF_045791955.1 Oncorhynchus clarkii lewisi | reverse complement strand
CAGTGTGTGCCTCCCAAAATGGCACCCTTATTCCCTAGATCGTGCACTACTTCCTATGGGCCCCGGTCAAAAGTAGTGCACTTAATAGGGAATAGGGTGCCATTTGACACATGAATCCCCTTTATCTGTGTCGGGTTCCGTAAACAGCGTTGTTGTGTTCCGTTCACCTAATTGGGTTCTTTGTTACCCTGGGAACCACACATTGTAGAAGGTGTCATGTCATTCTGTTCTGCTCTGTTCTGAAACAATGTATCGTTAACACCACTGTCTGTTCAACTAGCACAGACAGGTCCATTATGCCGAAGCTGTGATTATATAGTAATAACTGCAAAGATCGTGGAGCTCAACCTGCCAAATAATTGACAATACAATACTAATCTAGTCACCCACAACCAAAATGAGCTCCTAAGGTGGTAACTAGAAAGGAACACATCGTTGATGGCTGTCTTTCTCTTATAGCTCCTAAGGTGCAGGTGTCTTTTAAGTAGTGTGTTGTATTTAAGTAGTGTGTTGTATTTAAGTAGTGTGTTGTATTTAAGTAGTGTGTTGTATTTAAGTAGTGTGTTGTATTTAAGTAGTGTGTTGTATTTAAGTAGTGTGTTGTATTTAAGTAGTGTGTTGTATTTAAGTAGTATGTAATCATTGCTGATGCTTGTGGTGATCAAACAATTTACCAAGTTGGCATCAATGAAGTTCTACTCTATTCTATTCTACTATATTATACTCTACTCTACTATATTATACTCTACTCTTCTCTATTCTACTCTACTATATTCTACTCTACTCTACTCTTCTCTATTCTACTCTACTATATTCTACTCTACTCTACTATATTCTGCTCTACTCTATTCTACTCTTCTCTATTCTACTCTACTATATTCTGCTCTACTCTATTCTACTCTATTCTATTCTACTATATTCTACTATATTATACTCTACTCTTCTCTATTCTACTCTACTATATTCTACTCTACTCTACTATATTCTATTCTACTCTACTATATTCTGCTCTACTCTATTCTACTATATTCTACTCTACTCTGTTCTACTCTACTCTATTCTACTCTACTATATTATACCCTACTCTATTATAATCTACTCTATTATACCCTACTCTATTATACTTTACTCTACTCTACTCTATTCTACTCTGCTATACTATATTCTACTTTACTCTACTCTACTCTATTCTACTATATTCTACTCTACTATATTCTACTCTACTATATTATATTCTACTCTACTCTACTCTACTATATTCTATTCTACTCTACTCTACTCTACTCTATTCTAAATGTACTCTACTCTAATGTACTCCCGTTCTACTATATTCTAAATCTACTCTATTCTACTATATTCTATTCTACTCTACTCTATTCTACTCTACTCTATTCTACTATATTCTATTCTACTCTATTCTATTCTACTCTATTCTATTCTATTCTACTCTACTCTACTCTATTCTATTCTACTCTATTCTACTCTACTCTATTATACTATATTCTATTCTACTCTATTATATTCTACTCTATTCTACTCTATTCTACTATATTCTGCTCTACTCTATTATATTCTACTCTATTCTACTCTATTCTATTCTACTCTACTCTACTCTACTCTATTCCATTCTACTCTATTCTACACTACTCTATTCTACTACATTCTATTCTACTCTATTCTATTCTACTATATTCTACTCTACTATATTTGACTCTACTCTACTATTTAAACAACTCTGTGGGAGGACATAATGAAATGTAAGAGAAAGGAACAAGAGAATACCTTATACTTGATTTCCCATCTATAGGTGCATGTAATGGTGATGGTCCATGTTGTTTCTGATACCCCCAGGTGTCCTAAAACAGAGAATCAGAAAGCTACATGGAGCATGTTGTTTCTGAAACCCCCAGGTGTCCTAAAACAGAATCAAAAAGCTACATGGTCCATGTTATTTCTATCTAAAACAGTTGTAATGGTAAATATCATAGACAAGAGACTATTAGGGGTTAAACAACACTGTGTAATCAGGTGGAACTTGGGAGGAACAAAATGCCTTGTACTTTATTTCACAACTATAGGTGAATGCAATGGTAGTGTAACTCAAATCATAACCATGAATTAATCTATAGGTGAATGCAATGGTAGTGTACCCTAAATCATAACCATGAATTAATCTATAGGTGAATGCAATGGTAGTGTACCCTAAATCATAACCATGAATTAATCTATAGGTGAATGCAATGGTAGTGTACCCTAAATCATAACCATGAATTAATCTATAGGTGAATGCAATGGTAGTGTAACCTAAATGATGAATTCTCTCTGCTATGAAACAGTTGTAGTGAACATCAATGGAACCATATGGACAACTACATGATATCACTACATACATGATATCACTACATACATGATATCACCACATACATGATATCACTACATACATGATATCACCACATACATGATATCACTACATACATGATATCACTACATACATGATATCACTACATACATGATATCACTACATACATGATATCACTACATACATGATATCACTACATACATGATATCACTACATATATGATATCACTACATACATGATATCACTACATACATGATATCACCACATACATGATATCACTACATACATGATATCACTACATACATGATATCACTACATACATGATATCACTACATACATGATATCACTACATATATGATATCACTACATACATGATATCACTACATACATGATATCACTACATACATGATATCACTACATACATGATATCACTACATACATGATATCACCACATACATGATATCACCACATACATGATATCACTACATACATGATATCACTACATATATGATATCACTACATACATGATATCACTACATACATGATATCACTACATATATGATATCACTACATACATGATATCACTACATACATGATATCACTACATACATGATATCACTACATATATGATATCACTACATACATGATATCACTACATACATGATATCACCACATACATGATATCACTACATACATGATATCACTACATACATGATATCACAACATACATGATATCACAACATACATGATATCACTACATACATGATATCACTACATACATGATATCACTACATACATGATATCACTACATACATGATATCACAACATACATGATATCACAACATACATGATATCACTACATACATGATATCACTACATACATGATATCACTACATACATGATATCACTACATACATGATATCACTACATACATGATATCACCACATACATGATATCACCACATACATGATATCACTACATACATGATATCACTACATACATGGTATCACTACATACATGATATCACTACATACATGATATCACTACATACATGATATCACTACATACATGATATCACCACATACATGATATCACCACATACATGATATCACCACATACATGATATCACTACATACATGATATCACTACATACATGATATCACCACATACATGATATCACTACATACATGATATCACTACATACATGATATCACTACATACATGATATCACCACATACATGATATCACTACATACATGATACTACATACATGATATCACCACATACATGATATCACTACATACATGATATCACTACATACATGATATCACTACATACATGATATCACTACATACATGATATCACTACATACATGATATCACCACATACATGACATCACTACATACATGATGTCACTACATACATGATATCACTACATACATGATATCACTACATACATGATATCACTACATACATGATACTACATACATGATATCACTACATACATGACTTGATACCAGAACGAGGGGATTATTCATGAACGGTATGGTCTCTGTGATCTGTCGTCTGAAAAGAACGACGACGGAAATACAAAAATAAATATATATTTTCTCTAAATCGTTATCTCTAACGGCATGGTGTTTTAGAAAGATAGAGCTGCAGGAAATTACACCCCTTAAGTACTTGTTAATTAGCTCTTCATGAACCTTCTATCCAATTCATTTCTACGTAATTCTCTACACAATTATTACCTAGTAGTTGCCTAGCAACTAGTCATTATCTGGTAACTAACTATGAACTACCTAGTAGCTAGTACTTGCCTATGAACGAGTATTACCTAGTCACTATTAACTACCCAGTAACTAGTAACTACCTAGTCAATATTAACTACCTAGTAACTAGTAATTACATTTAACTAGCAATTACCTAGTAACTATGAACCTCCTAATAGCTAGTAATGACCTAGTAACTATTATCTACAGATGAACTAGTAATTACTATTAACTACCTAGTAACCAGTAATTAGCTAGTAAGTTTTAACTAACTAGTAACGAATTACCTAGTAACTATTAATTACATAGTGACTACCTAGCAGCTGGCAATTGCCTAGCATCTATTAACTAGCTAGTTCAGGAATGAAGAAGGCTTTGTAGAAGGAAGTGCAACCAGTCACAGATGTTATTTACTAGGATTACAACTAATACCATTATTTAAAGGTGAGGTGATAGTAGTAGAATATACCTTTATTTAAAGGTGAGGTGATATACCTTTATTTAAAAGTGAGGTGATAGAATAGTAGAATATACCTTTATTTAAAGGTGAGGTGATAGAATAGTAAAATATACCTTTATTTAAAGGTGAGGTGATAGAATAGTAGAATATACCTTTATTTAAAGGTGAGGTGATAGTAGTAGAATATACCTTTATTTAAAGGTGAGGTGATAGAATAGTAGAATATACCTTTATTTAAAGGTGAGGTGATAGAATAGTAGAATATACCTTTATTTAAAGGTGAGGTGATAGAATAGTAGAGTATACCTTTATTTAAAGGTGAGGTGATAGAATAGTAGAATATACCTTTATTTAAAGGTGAGGTGATAGTAGTAGAATATACCTTTATTTAAAGGTGAGGTGATAGAGTAGTGGAATATACCTTTATTTAAAGGTGAGGTGATAGTAGTAGAATATACCTTTATTTAAAGGTGAGGTGATATACCTTTATTTAAAGGTGAGGTGATAGAATAGTAGAATATACCTTTATTTAAAGGTGAGGTGATATACCTTTATTTAAAGGTGAGGTGATAGAATAGTAGAATATACCTTTATTTAAAGGTGAGGTGATAGTAGTAGAATATACCTTTATTTAAAGATGAGGTGATAGTAGTAGAATATACCTTTATTTAAAGTGTGGCCGCCACGTTCATCATATGAAGGAGACCAAGGCGCAGCGTGGTATGCGTACATTCTCTTTATTAAAAGAATGAACACTGGGGCCTCCCGGGTGGCGCAGTGGTTAAGGGCGCTGTACTGCAGCGTGGGGCAACGCACAATTGGCCTAGCGTCGTCCGGGTTAGGGAGGGATTGGTCGGTAGGGATGTCCTTGTCTCATCGCGCACCAGCGACTCCTGTGGCGGGCCGGGCGCAGTGCGCGCTAGCCAAGGTTGCCGGGTGCACGGTGTAGCCTCCGACACATTGGTGCGGCTGGCTTCCGGGTTGGACGCGCGCTGTGTTAAGAAGCAGTACGGCTGGTTGGGTTGTGTATTGGAGGACGCATGACATTCAACCTTCGTCTCTCCCGAGCCTGTACGGGAGTTGTGAGACGGGAGCAATGAGACAAGATAGTAGCTACTACAACAATTGGATACCACGAAATTGGGGAGAAAAAAGGGTAAAATTAAAAAAAATTAAAAAAATAAATAAATAATGAACACTGAACAAACTAACAAAATAACAAATGAAACGTGAAGCTGTACAATATAGTGCTGACAGGCAACTACACATAGACAAGATCCCACACCAGAAAGTGACAACGATAAACAGCTGTCTCTGATTGGGAACCATATCAGGCCAAAACAGACATACAAAAACCCTAGACATACAAAACCCCTAAACAACCAAAAACCTCTAGACATACCAAAACCCTAAACAACCAAAAACCCTAGACATACCAAAACCCTAAACAACCAAAAACCTCTAGACATACCAAAACCCTAGACATACCAAAACTCTAGACATACAAAAACCCTAGACATACCAAAACCCTAGACATACCAAAACCCTAAACAACCAAAAACCTCTAGACATACCAAAACCCTAAACAACCAAAAACCCTAGACATACAAAAACCCTAAACAACCAAAAACCCTAGACATACCAAAACCCTAAACAACCAAAAACCTCTAGACATACCAAAACCCTAAACAACCAAAAACCTCTAGACATACCAAAACCCTAGACATACCAAAACTCTAGACATACAAAAACCCTAGACATACCAAAACCCTAGACATACAAAAAACCCTAGACATACAAAAACCCTAGACATACAAAACCCCTAGACATACAAAACCCCTAGACATACAAAACCCCTAGACATACAAAAACCTAGAGTACCCAACCTAGTCACTCCCTGACCTAACCAAAATATATAGAACACAGAGATATCTAAGGTCAGGGCGTGACAGAGGCGATAGTAGTAGGATATACCTTTATCATTTGTTTTATTTTCTCCTGATCGGCTCCCAGTTGAAAATCAGGGCGATTAAGGTACTTGTACTACCGTCCAACGCCTTCCATCATGGCCTGGCTCCCAGACTTTGGCTCCCAGACTTTGGCTCCCAGACTTTGGCTCCCAGACGCCGTTCTAATTGGTCCTGATAATCTCTGTCAAACTCAGATTTCTCTCTGTTGCTTTGCCAAACACAGGTCTCCTCTTCACTGGCCTCAGTGTGTCAGAGAAAACAGAAGAAGGAAGAGATGTGTCTTATATATTCTCTGTTCTCTTCCTTTCTCTGCTCTTCTTCCTCTTGTTATTCTTCCTTTCTCTGCTCTTCTTACTCTTGTTATTCTTCCTTTCTCTGTTCTGTCCTCGCTCTCTCCTCCTTTCTCTCGCAAACTTTTGTTTTCTCCTCACACTCTTCTATTCTCTCTCCCCCTCTTCTATTCTCTCTCCCCCTCTTCTGTTCTCTCCCCCTCTCCTCTACATCCCTCGTCTGTTCTCTCCTCCCCTCCTCTGTTCTGTTCTCACCTGGCCTCCTCTGTTCTCTCTCCCCCTCTTCTGTTCTCTCCCCCTCTCCTCTCCTCCCCTCTTCTATTCTCTCTCCCCCTCTTCTGTTCTCTCCCCCTCTCCTCTACATCCCTCGTCTGTTCTCTCCTCCCCTCTTCTGTTCTGTTCTCACCTTGCCTCCTCTGTTCTCTCTCCCCCTCTTCTGTTCTCTCCCCCTCTCCTCTCCTCCGCTCTTCTGTTCTCTCCCCCTCTCCTCTCCTCCGCTCTTCTGTTCTCTCCTCCCCTCTTCTGTTCTCTCCTCTCTTCTGTTCTCTCCTCCCCTATTATCTCCTCTCCTCTCCTCTCCTCTCCTCTCCTCTCCTCTCCTCTCCTCCAGATCCAGCCTTGTGTAACAATCCGCCTGTAGCTGTCAGTGAATCAGACATAATTGCTGTTTTTAGGTCCCTGATTAGTAAGAGCATCACTCTAGCGTGGCTTGTGGCTGTTAATCATACCATTTAGATGTATTGATATGTTAGAAATGTTGTTAATTTACTTTCTATGCACTTTAATTTGCTCATATTGTGTCCCTCTAATTCAGGTTTTCTCAGAGTGGGTTCCACGGATGTATTGCTGAGGGTCCACAGCCAGATCTCAATACAGTGGCTTGCGAAAGTATTCACCCCCCCTTGGCATTTTTCCTATGTTGTTGCCTTACAACCTGGAATTAAAATATATATTTTTTTGGCAGTTCATATCATTTGATTTACACAACACGCCTACCACTTTGAAGATGCAAAATATTTTTTTATTGTGAAACAAACAAGAAATAAGACAAAAAAAACTGAAAAATTTACCTCCCAAAGTCCATACTTTATATAGACACCTTTTGCAGATATTACAGCTGCAAGTCTCTTGGGGTATTTCTCTATAAGCTTGGCACATCTAGTCACCGGGATCTTAGGGTCATTGTCCTGCTGGAAGGAGAACCTCCGTCCCAGTCTCAAATCTCTGGAAGACTGAAACAGGTTTCCCCTCAATAATTTCCCTGTATTTAGCGCCATCCATCATTCCTTCAATTCTGACCAGTTTCCCAGACACTGCCTATGAAAAACATCTGCACAGCATGATGCTGCCACCAACATGCTTCACTGTGGGGATGGTGTTCTCGGGGTGATGAAAGGTGTTAGATTTGCGCCAGAAATAGCGTTTTCTTTGATGGCCAAAAAGCTACATTTTAGTCTCATCTGACCAGAGTACCTTCATCCATATGTTTGGGGAGTCTCCCACATGCCTTTTGGCGAAACACCAAGCATGTTTGCATTTTCTTTTGCTATAGCAATGGCTTTTTTTTCTGGCCACTCTTCCGTAAAGCCCAACTCTGTGGAGTGTATGGCTTAAAGTGGTCCTATGGACAGATGCTCCAATCTCCGCTGTGGAGCTTTGCAGCTCCTTCAGGGTTATCTTTGGTATTTTTGTTGCCTCTGATTAATGCCCTCCTTGCCTGGTTTGTGAGTTTTTGTGGGAGGCCCTCTCTTGGCAGGTTTGTTGTGCTGCCATATACTTTCCATTTTTTAACAATGGATTTACGTGGGATGTTCAATGTTTCAGATCGTTTTTTTTTGATAACCCAACCCTGATATGTACTTCTCCACAACTTTGACCCTGACCTATTTGGAGAGCTCCTTGGTCTTCAAGGTGCTGCTTGCTTGGTGGTGCCTGTTGCTTAGTGGTGTTGCAGACTCTGGGGCCTTTTAGAAGAGGTGTATATTTACTGTCATGTGGCACTTAGATTGCACACAGGTGGACTTTATTTAACTGACTATGTGACTTCTGAAGGTAATTGGTTGCACCAGATCTTGTTTATCGACTTCATAGCAAAGGGGGTTTAAATAAAACAGGTTATTTTTTTACATTTAACTCACCAATTTAAACAATTTTGTGTCCATTACATTAAATCCATTATACCCACAATCCATTGCATTACATTAAATCCATTATACCCACAATCCATTGCATTACATTAAATCCATTATACCCACAATCCATTGCATTACATTAAATCCATTATACCCACAATCCATTGCATTACATTAAATCCATTATACCCACAATCCATTGCATTACATTAAATCCATTATACCCACAATCCATTGCATTACATTAAATCCATTATACCCACAATCCATTGCATTACATTAAATCCATTATACCCACAATCCATTGCATTACATTAAATCCATTATACCCACAATCCATTGCATTACATTAAATCCATTATACCCACAATCCATTGCATTACATTAAATCCATTATACCCACAATCCATTGCATTACATTAAATCCATTATACCCACAATCCATTGCATTACATTAAATCCATTATACCCACAATCCATTGCATTACATTAAATCCATTATACCCACAATCCATTGCATTACATTAAATCCATTATACCCACAATCCATTGCATTACATTAAATCCATTATACCCACAATCCATTGCATTACATTAAATCCATTATACCCACAATCCATTGCATTACATTAAATCCATTATACCCACAATCCATTGCATTACATTAAATCCATTATACCCACAATCCATTGCATTACATTAAATCCATTATACCCACAATCCATTGCATTACATTAAATCCATTATACCCACAATCCATTGCATTACATTAAATCCATTATACCCACAATCCATTGCATTACATTAAATCCATTATACCCACAATCCATTGCATTACATTAAATCCATTATACCCACAATCCATTGCATTACATTAAATCCATTATACCCACAATCCATTGCATTACATTAAATCCATTATACCCACAATCCATTGCATTACATTAAATCCATTATACCCACAATCCATTGCATTACATTAAATCCATTATACCCACAATCCATTGCATTACATTAAATCCATTATACCCACAATCCATTGCATTACATTAAATCCATTATACCCACAATCCATTGCATTACATTAAATCCATTATACCCACAATCCATTGCATTACATTAAATCCATTATACCCACAATCCATTGCATTACATTAAATCCATTATACCCACAATCCATTGCATTACATTAAATCCATTATACCCACAATCCATTGCATTACATTAAATCCATTATACCCACAATCCATTGCATTACATTAAATCCATTATACCCACAATCCATTGCATTACATTAAATCCATTATACCCACAATCCATTGCATTACATTAAATCCATTATACCCACAATCCATTGCATTACATTAAATCCATTATACCCACAATCCATTGCATTACATTAAATCCATTATACCCACAATCCATTGCATTACATTAAATCCATTATACCCACAATCCATTGCATTACATTAAATCCATTATACCCACAATCCATTGCATTACATTAAATCCATTATACCCACAATCCATTGCATTACATTAAATCCATTATACCCACAATCCATTGCATTACATTAAATCCATTATACCCACAATCCATTGCATTACATTAAATCCATTATACCCACAATCCATTGCATTACATTAAATCCATTATACCCACAATCCATTGCATTACATTAAATCCATTATACCCACAATCCATTGCATTACATTAAATCCATTATACCCACAATCCATTGCATTACATTAAATCCATTATACCCACAATCCATTGCATTACATTAAATCCATTATACCCACCAATCCATTGCATTACATTAAATCCATTATACCCACAATCCATTGCATTACATTAAATCCATTATACCCACAATCCATTGCATTACATTAAATCCATTATACCCACAATCCATTGCATTACATTAAATCCATTATACCCACAATCCATTGCATTACATTAAATCCATTATACCCACAATCCATTGCATTACATTAAATCCATTATACCCACAATCCATTGCATTACATTAAATCCATTATACCCACAATCCATTGCATTACATTAAATCCATTATACCCACAATCCATTGCATTACATTAAATCCATTATACCCACAATCCATTGCATTACATTAAATCCATTATACCCACAATCCATTGCATTACATTAAATCCATTATACCCACAATCCATTGCATTACATTAAATCCATTATACCCACAATCCATTGCATTACATTAAATCCATTATACCCACAATCCATTGCATTACATTAAATCCATTATACCCACAATCCATTGCATTACATTAAATCCATTATACCCACAATCCATTGCATTACATTAAATCCATTATACCCACAATCCATTGCATTACATTAAATCCATTATACCCACAATCCATTGCATTACATTAAATCCATTATACCCACAATCCATTGCATTACATTAAATCCATTATACCCACAATCCATTGCATTACATTAAATCCATTATACCCACAATCCATTGCATTACATTAAATCCATTATACCCACAATCCATTGCATTACATTAAATCCATTATACCCACAATCCATTGCATTACATTAAATCCATTATACCCACAATCCATTGCATTACATTAAATCCATTATACCCACAATCCATTGCATTACATTAAATCCATTATACCCACAATCCATTGCATTACATTAAATCCATTATACCCACAATCCATTGCATTACATTAAATCCATTATACCCACAATCCATTGCATTACATTAAATCCATTATACCCACAATCCATTGCATTACATTAAATCCATTATACCCACAATCCATTGCATTACATTAAATCCATTATACCCACAATCCATTGCATTACATTAAATCCATTATACCCACAATCCATTGCATTACATTAAATCCATTATACCCACAATCCATTGCATTACATTAAATCCATTATACCCACAATCCATTGCATTACATTAAATCCATTATACCCACAATCCATTGCATTACATTAAATCCATTATACCCACAATCCATTGCATTACATTAAATCCATTATACCCACAATCCATTGCATTACATTAAATCCATTATACCCACAATCCATTGCATTACATTAAATCCATTATACCCACAATCCATTGCATTACATTAAATCCATTATACCCACAATCCATTGCATTACATTAAATCCATTATACCCACAATCCATTGCATTACATTAAATCCATTATACCCACAATCCATTGCATTACATTAAATCCATTATACCCACAATCCATTGCATTACATTAAATCCATTATACCCACAATCCATTGCATTACATTAAATCCATTATACCCACAATCCATTGCATTACATTAAATCCATTATACCCACAATCCATTGCATTACATTAAATCCATTATACCCACAATCCATTGCATTACATTAAATCCATTATACCCACAATCCATTGCATTACATTAAATCCATTATACCCACAATCCATTGCATTACATTAAATCCATTATACCCACAATCCATTGCATTACATTAAATCCATTATACCCACAATCCATTGCATTACATTAAATCCATTATACCCACAATCCATTGCATTACATTAAATCCATTATACCCACAATCCATTGCATTACATTAAATCCATTATACCCACAATCCATTGCATTACATTAAATCCATTATACCCACAATCCATTGCATTACATTAAATCCATTATACCCACAATCCATTGCATTACATTAAATCCATTATACCCACAATCCATTGCATTACATTAAATCCATTATACCCACAATCCATTGCATTACATTAAATCCATTATACCCACAATCCATTGCATTACATTAAATCCATTATACCCACAATCCATTGCATTACATTAAATCCATTATACCCACAATCCATTGCATTACATTAAATCCATTATACCCACAATCCATTGCATTACATTAAATCCATTATACCCACAATCCATTGCATTACATTAAATCCATTATACCCACAATCCATTGCATTACATTAAATCCATTATACCCACAATCCATTGCATTACATTAAATCCATTATACCCACAATCCATTGCATTACATTAAATCCATTATACCCACAATCCATTGCATTACATTAAATCCATTATACCCACAATCCATTGCATTACATTAAATCCATTATACCCACAATCCATTGCATTACATTAAATCCATTATACCCACAATCCATTGCATTACATTAAATCCATTATACCCACAATCCATTGCATTACATTAAATCCATTATACCCACAATCCATTGCATTACATTAAATCCATTATACCCACAATCCATTGCATTACATTAAATCCATTATACCCACAATCCATTGCATTACATTAAATCCATTATACCCACAATCCATTGCATTACATTAAATCCATTATACCCACAATCCATTGCATTACATTAAATCCATTATACCCACAATCCATTGCATTACATTAAATCCATTATACCCACAATCCATTGCATTACATTAAATCCATTATACCCACAATCCATTGCATTACATTAAATCCATTATACCCACAATCCATTGCATTACATTAAATCCATTATACCCACAATCCATTGCATTACATTAAATCCATTATACCCACAATCCATTGCATTACATTAAATCCATTATACCCACAATCCATTGCATTACATTAAATCCATTATACCCACAATCCATTGCATTACATTAAATCCATTATACCCACAATCCATTGCATTACATTAAATCCATTATACCCACAATCCATTGCATTACATTAAATCCATTATACCCACAATCCATTGCATTACATTAAATCCATTATACCCACAATCCATTGCATTACATTAAATCCATTATACCCACAATCCATTGCATTACATTAAATCCATTATACCCACAATCCATTGCATTACATTAAATCCATTATACCCACAATCCATTGCATTACATTAAATCCATTATACCCACAATCCATTGCATTACATTAAATCCATTATACCCACAATCCATTGCATTACATTAAATCCATTATACCCACAATCCATTGCATTACATTAAATCCATTATACCCACAATCCATTGCATTACATTAAATCCATTATACCCACAATCCATTGCATTACATTAAATCCATTATACCCACAATCCATTGCATTACATTAAATCCATTATACCCACAATCCATTGCATTACATTAAATCCATTATACCCACAATCCATTGCATTACATTAAATCCATTATACCCACAATCCATTGCATTACATTAAATCCATTATACCCACAATCCATTGCATTACATTAAATCCATTATACCCACAATCCATTGCATTACATTAAATCCATTATACCCACAATCCATTGCATTACATTAAATCCATTATACCCACAATCCATTGCATTACATTAAATCCATTATACCCACAATCCATTGCATTACATTAAATCCATTATACCCACAATCCATTGCATTACATTAAATCCATTATACCCACAATCCATTGCATTACATTAAATCCATTATACCCACAATCCATTGCATTACATTAAATCCATTATACCCACAATCCATTGCATTACATTAAATCCATTATACCCACAATCCATTGCATTACATTAAATCCATTATACCCACAATCCATTGCATTACATTAAATCCATTATACCCACAATCCATTGCATTACATTAAATCCATTATACCCACAATCCATTGCATTACATTAAATCCATTATACCCACAATCCATTGCATTACATTAAATCCATTATACCCACAATCCATTGCATTACATTAAATCCATTATACCCACAATCCATTGCATTACATTAAATCCATTATACCCACAATCCATTGCATTACATTAAATCCATTATACCCACAATCCATTGCATTACATTAAATCCATTATACCCACAATCCATTGCATTACATTAAATCCATTATACCCACAATCCATTGCATTACATTAAATCCATTATACCCACAATCCATTGCATTA